>NW_016816641.1:646157-674342 GCF_001698545.2 Rhinopithecus bieti
TCTCCTGACCTCGTGATCCGCCCGTCTCGGCCTCCCAAAGTGCTGGGATTACAGGCTTGAGCCACCGCGCCCGGCCCTGTTTTAATTTTTTAAATATTAGTGTTTGTTTCATCTAAACTTGCTTGTATTCATATTCCTATTGAATGCTCAAGTCATTTTGTTTCATTTTTAACTGCTCTAACTTAAAAGTGATGAGGATTTTTATGAAACTGGCCTTACTGTATAGCTTTCAGGTACACTGGAATGTGTAATCAAAAACATTCTTGAGTCACAAAGGATTCTTAAAATCACACAGAGTCTTAAAGTCACACAGAGTCTTAAAAAGGTTCAAGTGTCCTTAAAAAGTCACCTAATTTAACACTTTTATTTATGTATTTATTTTTTTGAGACGGAGTCTTGCTCTGTTGCCCGGGCTAGAGTGCAGTGGCCGGATCTCAGCTCACTGCAAGCTCCGCCTCCCGCGTTTACGCCATTCTCCTGCCTCAGCCTCCCGAGTAGCTGGGACTACAGGCGCCCGCCACCTCGCCCGGCTAGTTTTTTTGTATTTTAGTAGAGACAGGGTTTCACCGTGTTAGCCAGGATGGTCTCGATCTCCTGACCTCGTGATCCACCCGTCTCGGCCTCCCAAAGTGCTGGGATTACAGGCTTGAGCCACCGCGCCCGGCAACACTTTTATAGAAGAAATAACAAGGCTTAGCAATCTCTTCTCCAACATTACACAGCAAACAAATGGCAGAAGAAAGATCCAAGCCCAGGGCTCCCTAATGCAAGGCAAGGCTCTTCCCACTAAGTCAGTTAAATGTTTCTCACAGAAAATACAAATTAAAATTAGAAATGTTCACTCCCCAGGTATCTTAGGCAGCCTTACTGCTTTTGTAAGGACTCTGCTGTATAATAAAAAGTCTGGCTGGTCTTTGTCTCTGGAGGAGCCTCTAAGACCCTTGGGATATCGTGAGTGATAGGTATGTTTCTGTTATTCATAGTGGGCCCCTCTGCCCACACCTGAATTTATGCCAACCAATGACTCCTGGTTGGCCTCTTGAGAGTTTAAGGATGGAGACTAGCCATTGACTTTGTGGTTTAGAGTCATGTGATACCAGCCTGGCCTCCCAATCTCCAGGGAGCAGGGGCCAAATGAAAATTGAGTTTAATCACGAAGCCAATACTATCAATCACGCACATGTAATGAAGCCCAAATAAAAACTCTGGACGCCCAAAGTTCAGGTGAGTTTCCCTAGTTGGTGATACATATCAATGTGCCAGGAGAGTGACACATCCTGAGAACACAGAAGCTTCAGATTGAGGACTCTCACAGATAGTGCCTGATAATTCTCTTCTTTCAGCTGATCCTGATTTATATATTTTCTAATAAAATTGTAATCATAAGTCTAGCATTTTCTTGAGTTCTGTGTCATTCTAGCAAATTATTAAACTAAGGGGATAGACGGCTCCTCCAAATTTGCAGCCAGTTGTTCCGAAGTACAGTGGCCTGGGAACTCTGCAGCTTTCAGCTGGTGTCTGAAGTGAGAGGAGTCTTGTGGAGGAACATGCCTACAACCTGTGCAATTTGACCCAATTCCATGTAGTGTCAGAACTACTTGTTATAACAGCATTTAAAAATAACAGATCATGTTCAATTCACCTCCCCCAAAATTTAGTTCTTATTGGACATATACCTAATTATAGCAATTGCCTGGTGTTCTCAAAACAGTATCCAACTCTAGCTTTTGTGTTATATAGATATTTTAATCTCTCACCCAAAATCCTTCTAGGAATAGTATTTTGAACCACTTCATGGAATCACATCATCATTACTGGTGACATTATTTGGGGAGGACAGGAAGATAACTCACTCTCATGTTCCTCTTGCACCACCAGGTTCACATGGTCCACGCAAGCTTGGATATCATTCCATGTAATGAATTTATTATTCTCTGCATGTGCCTGAGCCTTCAGTTTCATCAACTCATCGAGATACCTGCCCCAGACCCCCAAGTAAAAAGAGCATTAAGCACAGCATTTTTAAATATTCAAGGAACAAAGATTGCTAGGGTATCCCAACCATTTGATATATTCTCAAGGCCAGTTTTAGAACTGTGTAGTTGCTTTAAACAAAGTGCAAAAATGCAATAGAAATCACTTATTCTCAATATCCTGTCACATATTCTAAATTCCACATTAAGACTAACTCTAGGGCCGGGTGCGGTGGCTCAAGCCTGTAATCCCAGCACTTTGGGAGGCCGAGACGGGTGGATCACGAGGTCAGGAGATCGAGACCATCCTGGCTAACACGGTGAAACCCCGTCTCTACTAAAAAAGACAAAAAAACTAGCCGGGTGAGGTGGCGGGCGCCTGTAGTCCCAGCTATGCCGGAGGCTGAGGCAGGAGAATAGCGTGAACCCGGGAGGCGGAGCTTGCAGTGAGCTGAGATCCGGCCACTGCACTCCAGCCTGGGCGACAGAGCAAGACTCCGTCTCAAAAAAAAAAAAAAAAAAAAAAAAAAAAAAAAAAGACTAACTCTAGAATCAAAGGCAGCAGTTCAAGCAATTCCTCCATAGACAAGAAAAAAAAGGCTACACATGAGCTAATAAATGCAGAAGGAATGACAGAGCAACAAATCATCATTCAGCAACTTTTACTGAAGGTACTGATTTAGGAAAGATTATCAATTGGGTTAAAAAAATATCACGGGAATGCTTAAGGGAAAACTGGGTATTTTGATGGTGCAAAAGAGATGATGTTCTAGTGATGAGGGAAAAACATAAATATGCAACGGAAATGTAAGTGGTCTCCCTAATCCAGGGATCAATCTTAGTATCTCTAATGGTGGAAAACGTGGGTTTTATATGCCTATTGATATGAGGCAATATGAAATACACATTACCAAAAATGTTGAACTGAATCATGACAAACATATAGATTTAATTTCCAATTTACAGGAATAAGGCAAATATGGGAAAGCAACTAGAACTATCCATAAAATAGGACATCTTACATGGCAATTGGTCCCATCCTTTTAACAAGTCAGTGTCATGAAGAAAGGGACAATTCTAGATTAAAAGATACCCAAGGGACACAACAGCCAGATATAATACATGTTCCTAGGCTGGATCCTGTTTTCAACAAAACAGTTATAAAGGACAGTTTGAGAACAACTGAAGAATGAAAATGAACTAGCTAGGGTTAGATGATATTTAAAAAGTATTGGCCAGGTGCGGTGGCTCAAGCCTGTAATCCCAGCACTTTGGGAGGCCGAGACGGGCGGATCACAAGGTCAGGAGATCAAGATCATCCTGGCTAACCCGGTGAAACCCCGTCTCTACTAAAAAACACAAAAAACTAGCCGGGCGAGGTGGCGGGCGCCTGTAGTCCCAGCTACTCAGGAGGCTGAGGCAGGAGAATGTCGTGAACCCGGGGAGGCGGAGCTTGCAGTGAGCTGAGATCCGGCCACTGCACCCCAATCGTCTCCAAAAAAAAAAAAAAAAAGTATTATTTAACTTTGTCTGAGATAGTGTTATTTTGACTATGTAACATACTTCAATAAGCCTACTTACATATTTAGGAACGGAATGTCATATTTTTCAGCATAGCAAAGAATTAAATGAATCAAAGTAGAACCAAACAAAAGTATGGCCATGATAAAGTAATAATGCCTGCAAAGAAAATCGGAGCACTGACATACAAAAGACAGAGTTAACAGCTACGTAATGGATTCACTCCCTTCACTCTGGACACCCACCTCTGACAGTTTTCTTCCTCAATATTGGTAAGGCCAGTAACTGAACTGCTCAACTGCTTCCACACTGTATTCACATCTCCTGATTCCAATGCCCTGTTGATCAGGGCCACCGATGACAACATCTCCACTGCAACAGAGAGCTCTGGGTGGGTGAGATTATGCTGTACAGAAAGGGACAGAAGGGAAAACAGTGAGGAAAGACATTCTCCAAGACCCAGGGAGTTATAAGTTTAACAAAACCATAAGAAAACCAAGTTCATGCAAAAAAGTTCTACCTAACCACAGGAAGAAGTGGGTATTACATTCACTTCCACCCAACTTTGCTCACAAACAGGACAGGTTTAGTGAACTCACTTCAGGACTCTGTCGCTGCAGGGTAGCCAGCTCCTTCTGATAGAGATCGGCAGCGAATGGATACACCTGGGGCAGCTGGGCTTCGGGATTCATCAGTTCCAAAACAGTCTTCTCAGCAACACCCTTCTGGATTGCAGCATTAATCACTGCTACCGCTGCCAATCCTGTGTAGAAAACAGGAGTCAGAAATGCAGTGGGCTTAGAGAGCCCTCAGGGGAAGAAGGTGCCAATCTTCACGGAAAAAAATTACATTCTATGGCTATCAGCCATGAAGTTTGAAGTGGAACTTTCATCTTTAAAAAAGCAGCCTCCTTTGTAGGAAGAAGGGTGAACTGTACGTTATGTGAACCATATCTCAATAAAGATGTTTTCTTCAAAAAGCAGTCTCCTACCTGTTCTCCTCATCCCTATTTTCTTCCTATTCAATTCATCCTATATGCTACCACTACTTCCCACCTAAACCATCTCTTCCTTCTCCTACTTACTGCCTGGCTTCTTAAGCTACCGTTCAAAGCTTTCTACGATCTTTCCACCCTTTGATCTTACACAACTCAGCCCAAAACATTTACAAAATTTGTATTCTAACCACCATTCCTTAAAGACATCTTTCAACAACTGTACTTTGGCTCCCGCCTCCTTTTTCCCTCATTGTCCTGAACTAGGAACGTTTTCTCTCCTCTTTCACCATCCAAATCTCAGCAACCCCTTAAGTCTCACCTTCTCCAGATATTTCCCTAACAAACCATGAAGTGTGTGAGAGCCAAAGTGAGCCTATATTGACTCCAGTTCTACTTCTAAAACTGGAGTAACTTGGCCAGGAGTGGTGGCTCACGCTTGTAATCCCGGCACTTTGGGAGGCCAAGGCAGGTGGATCACGAGGTCAGGAGACCGAGACCATCCTAGTCAACATGGTGAAACCCCATCTCTACTAAAAATACAAAAATTAGGTGGGTATGGTGGCACGTGACTGTAATCCCAGCTCCTCGGGAGGCTGAGGCAGGAGAATCGCTTGAACCAGGGAGTCGGAGGTTGCAGTGAGCTGAAATCGCGCCACTGCACTCCAGCCTGGCAACAGAGTGAGACTCTGTCTCAACAACAACAATAACAAAATAAAAAAGGCACACAGACCAATGGAACACTATAGAGAACTCAGAAATAAAGTCACACATTTACAGTCATGAGGAGAACATTTTTTGACAAAGGCACCAAGAACACACATTAGGGAAAAGACAGTGTTATGGTTTGGATTTGGTTTGTTTGTCCCTACCAAATCTCATGTTGAAATTTGATCCCTGACATCACCCTGAGGGTATAAAATAGAAAAAAAAAAAAAAGAAGAAGAAGAAATTTGATCCCTAGTGTGGTGGTGTTGGGAGGCAGTGCCTAGTGGGAGCTGTGTGGGTCATGGGAGCAAATGTCTCATCAATGGCTTCGTGCCATTCTCGTGGTAGTAAGCTCTTGCAAGACTGGATTGGTTCTTGGGGAGAATGGATTAGTTCTCATGAGAATGGGTTGTTATAAAGCCAGGACCCCTACTCACTACCCGGGGTGATCGGTCCCTCTTCACATGAGTCCACTTGCCCTTTGATCTTCTCCTTCATGTTTTGATGCAACACAAAAGCCCTCACCAGAAACCGAGCAGATACTGGTGCCTTGCTTCTTGTACAGCCTGCAGGGCTGTGAGCTAATAAATTACCCTGCCTCAAGTATTCCTTTATAGCAACATAAAAGGAGCTGAGACAGACAGTCTCTTCAATAAATGGAGTTGAGAAAACTGGATAACCATATGCAGAAGAATAAAGCTAGATCCCTATCTCTCATCATATACAAAAATAAATCAAAATAGATTAAAGACTTAAATCTAAGACCTGAAACTATGAAACAACTGGAAGAAAACATTGGGGCAATGCTTCAGGACACTGATCTGAGCAAAGTCTTTTAGCTAAGACCTTAAGAGCATAAGCAATGAAAGCAAAAATAGACAAATGGGACTACGTCAAGCTAAAAAGCTTCTGCAAAGCAAAGGAAACCAACAACAAAGTGAAGAGACAACATACAGAATGGGAGAAAATATTTGCAAATGATCCATCTGAAAAGACAACAATAACCAGAACACATAAGAAATTCAAACAGCAGCAAAAAAAACAAAAACAAAAACAAAACCCACAAATAATCCAATTTTTACATGGGCAAATAAGCTGAATAGACTTTTATTAAAAGAAGACACACAAATGGCCAAAAGATATATGAAAAAATGCTCAACATCATTAATCATCAGGGAAATACACATCAAAACCACAATGAGACACCTTCTCACTCCAATTAAAATGGCTTTTATCAAAGACAAAAAAATAACAAATGCTGGCAAGGCTGCAGAGAAAGGGCTCATACACTGTTGAAGGGAATGTAAATTACTATAGCCACTATGGAAAACAGTATGGAGAGTCCTCAAAAAATTAAAATAAAACTACATATAATTCAGCAATCCCACTGCTAGGTATATGGCCAAAAGAAAGGAAATCAGCACTCCCATGTTTATTGCAGCTGTATTCACAATAGCCAAAATATGAAACCAACCTAAGTGTCCATCAATGAATAAATGGTTAAAAAAAAAAAAAGTAGTATATACACATGATGGAATATTATTCAGTCATAAAAACTGAAGATCATTATGTTAAGTGAAATAAACCAGACACAGAAAGGCAAATACCTCCTGATCTCACTCATATATGGGAGCTAAAAAAGTGGATCTCATGGAGGTAGAATTGACTGGTGGTTCCCAGAAGCTGGGAAGGGTAGTGGGGAGGAGGAGATAGAGAGGTTGGCTAATGGGTACAAAATTACCATTAGATACAAGGAATAGGTCTAGTGTTAGATACCACAGTAGGATGACGACAGTTAACAATAATGTATAGTTGAAAATAGACAGAAGAATTGGAATGTTCCCAACATCAACAAAAGATAAATGTGTTAGGTGACATATTCCAATTACCCTGATTTGATCATTACACATTGTATGCATGTATCAAAACATCATTATGTCAGTGCTTCTTGGTTGGTTTGAAAAACAAAACAAAACACATGTACCCTCAAAATATGTACAACTATTACACAGCAATTAAAACCACAACAACAACAACAACAAACTGGAGGAACCCTCCTGCCACCAAAAGTACCTGGCAGTTGGTTACAGCTGGTAGGCTCAGGTGGGGGATGAGAGTGACAGAAGCTAACCTCAGACCCTTCAGTAACACAAAGCCACAACTTTCCTCCCATACTGTTTCAATGGACTCTTACTTCTCTGATATTGCTGGGCAGCACTGTTTGCAGCATCCACTCCAGACTGCAGCTCCTCCTTCTGCAGGGGGTCAGTCTGACCACTCTGATAAAAGCAAAGAAAATTATGTAAAGATTACTCATTCCTATGATTGCAGGCCTTAAGGTTCTCATCTCTCAAAAGCAGTCACTAGGGACAGAGAGCCATAGTCATAAGTGACAGCTCAGGCTACATGCAGCCAAGGTGGCAGCCCCAGCTAGAGCCAAATGCCTTTGCCAAAGCTGGGGTAGAGTGACTTTACAGATACCAGTACATTCTTAAACATATTACATGAAAAGCCTCAAAATATTCTAAGGGGAAAGCGTTTGTAGAATCTTAAGCACGTTAATGCTACTTACTTTGACCAATGTACGCTGGGTATTGGTAAAATGTATACTTGCCCTTATTTAGACAAAAAAGAAAGTCCCTCATGTTTGTTCTAAAAAAAAAACCCCCACAAAATACAATACCACACCATCTACCCTGATTGCACAGTAAGTACTTTTCCAGTGTTGACCAGAGCAAACTAATGAGGTGCAGTTTTTTTTTAAGTGCAAATTCTGATGTAAGAATGCAAAAATATTCAGGTTTTCCCCAATGTCTTTTAGTTAAAGAGAGAGACAGCTGAAGTGAAGGAGTGGTTAGACTGGGGATGGGTGGGTGTTGTCTGTTTATTTTAAAAGAGGATTCATAGCTCTACAAGCAAAAGTGAGTTGAAGACAATGTGTATTTTACCTGAGGATTTTTTCAAACTAATTTATACGCAGAGGAAAAAGTTGTATTGCGGGAAAAAAAAGGCAGCATATATATCTTTAAATGACAGCATGGGATTCAAATGGATATATACAAACTCTTACAGCTTCAATCCAGACTGTTTACCTGTCTCTTCTGCTGCTTATCACTCAGGAGCTGCTTCAAGTACCAGTCACTATTCTGTTGCTGCAGTCCTCGAAGACCCAGGGCTGGTGACTGTAGAGCCTTGAACAAGGCCAGTGCATCTCCTTGTTCTAAAGCCAGGTCGATGTTTGCTAATGCAGAAAATGCTGAGGAAAAAAGGCAAAAGCTTATGAAAGGACTATGTGAACAGAACAGCCTAGAATAGTTTTCCTTCCCCAAAACCAATCTCAGTTCCAGATACGGAAATATAACTCAGAGAGCCTTTACTCTGTGGTTCTCAGAAGCATAAGATCTCGGGATTGGAAAAGAACCTTAGAGTCATCAAGTCCAGGGGTTCCCAACAAGCTGTTCATCGGATTTCATACAGATTCCTGGGCCACACTCCCAGCCCACTTAAAAACTTCCAAATGTAGACAGCTCAGCACCAACATGGAGCCAACAATCCAGACCAACATGACGCTTAAATTCCCTTAAAATGCCAAGTAGTTGTCCAGATTATACTTATAGACTACCAAACAGGAGAAAGTATCTCCCATGGCCATTTACTACACCTTTGAACAATTTTGTTTCAAAAATATTTTTAAAGCTCCAGCCCTAAAGTTCATACTGAATACATTCCACTGCCCCTCCCTATGACAGCAAATGCCTTACGAGCAGCCTTATTTCCTTTATGTCTTACATACCATCATTTTGAATCCTCTCATTACCCTGATACTTCCTGCACACACTCCACCCACAAGTCAGTGCCCAGATATCAAGGGTGGTCCAACCTGTGCAGCGTGAAAGCCATCTTCTCCCTCTCTACATTCTCTCTTCTAAGCATAGAAACTGAGTTAACACAAGCTCTATAATACAATACATGACAATGAAAACCCAGATGTTCCTTCATCTGAAAATGATAATGAAGATGACTTCCCTCATAGGAATAGATTTAAGATTAAGTAAAATCACATACATAAAAGCACTTCATATACTGTAAAAAAACAAAACAAAAAAGGTCTTCTTAGCCTGAAAGACAGAATAAATTACTTTCTGATTTCAGAAACGATAGCCACTAAGGAATCATAATTACTTTATTACTTTCCATTTCCTTATTTTTTGAAGAGAAAATGCCTGTCCCTACCACCACTTACAGATAAACATCTGATTTTATCTAAGTAGCAAAAGAAATCAATAAATACCAAAATAAAATATCTAGGGAATAGTAGTACTTATCAATTGCAAATGTTTTCATTAGTAAAAAACAAAGTAAAATTAATAAGCTGTTATAAAGAAAAGCAAAACAGCCCAAGGGAAAATAAAGTCTCAAACTAGAAAATGGGAAGCAGGGGCAATGAGGAGACTAGAACTATTAAAAAAAAGGGGGGGGGGGAAGAAAAGGTTAAAACATCGGTATGGATGTGAGGTCTCACTGTAGGCTCCTAAGATACTGTTTATTTCTTCCTAGTATTTATACCCGCCATTGAACTGAGCACCAAACCAAGGCGGTGGCTTCTCAAGTCATGTCTGTAGGTCTATGTGGCTGTTAGCCAACTAATCATCCATTCCTTCAATGATATTTACTGAGGATCTGCTACATGCTGCAAACATAATAGGGAAAAAACCAAATATCCTTATCCTAATGGAGCTTTCATAATAGCTAGGGACAGAAAATATAATCAATGTAGATAACAAACGACTTTCTCTAGGTATACAGCATAGAATCTTACAGTATCTATCTACAAAAGCATCTAGTAAATTTTGCTTTTTCTAGAAGTGTATACATACTACTTAAACATGTAAATATTAAATGAATATCTATAAACATTTATATTGCAAAGATAATAAAGTGTGGAACATTACTTAAATACTTCCTCTCACTGAACTTTAGTTATATAACTCTAATTTTCCATATTCTACTTAACAAAAAAATAAAACTTTTCTAATTTTAACTGTTTGGCCTGTAGCTTTTTCCCGGGGCAGTGTCAATGGCCTCATTGCTGCTTCGAATGCTCTAGGCAAAGAATCTTATCTATAATTACATTAATTCCTGGAACCTGAAGTCCCTATACCCTCCTGGCATCTAACTTTCCTTTGCCTCAGACTTTGTCTACAATTAGGAAAAGACTGTCCTTTCATAGGGAATTCTGCCTTATCCTCATCCTCTTATCTATCCTAAGGATCCCTGTGAAGATCCATGTACACTGAAAACCTACTCAAACTTCTAGACAGAAATCATCATTCCCTTCTTTATTCTATGACTATACCACATGCACTCTTGGCACCTTGCTCTAATCAAGCTGCCCTAAAAGTACTCATTTGCATGTCTATCCTCCCCACTATACTGAAAGGTATTTGAGGGAATTTTTATTATTTTGCTCCTCTGACTACATAATAATAATATGAATAGGACATTTTAAGAACATATACATATTGTTATTTCCTTACATGTGCTCACAACTGATTCTTATATAATTAGCAAGGTAAAATTACAAAGGTTATAAAATACCAAATAGTAAGGTAGAGAAAAATCCCTTAGTAAAACAAAAAATATTTTATGTACTCTATGCAACAGGAAACATGCTGGACTTTCTTCTCACAGAGAACCAACCATAAGGACACTCCAGTTTATATTTGCTGACTTAAGAATTAATACAGATTCAGCACAAGATACCATCCACATTTGAATGGATTATTCTGCTCGGAAGGTCATTATCCTAAATGAACCAGAAGGCAGCAGAATACAAACAATGCTGGTCATCTACTTGGGAGGCTGAGGCAGGAGAATCTCTTGAACCCGGGAGGCAGAGATTGCAGTGAGCCGAGATTGCGCCACTGCACTCCAGCCTGGGCTCTGTTTCAAAAAATAAAAAATAAAAAATAACCCAAAAAACAAGAATGCTGGTCAGGACTTAGAACTCCAATCCTATGGAATTGGTAAAATCTTCTAAATCTCTACTTATTAGTATTAGTTCAAATGAGAAATTTAGTCCTCCAAATGAACAATTACTATTATTATTATTATGAGTATCTTGAGCAAAACAAGATTAGGCCTGGCCTAGCTGGTTGAAATAAAACTTTTTAGTTTTTTTAGTGAGTCTAAACCTATGCTAGGAATTAGGAGGACTTCAAAAGAAGCAGAATATATAATCTCTACTTTAAGGAGTTTACAAAGATGTCAGAAGAACAAGCAATACAAGACAATACATAATTAAGTACAAATGTATAGGGATGAGCCTGTGTATGACACAGATTTGAAAGCCAAGCATATTGAACTGTGATAGGCACTGAAGTGAAAATTGAACTGGATCTTGAATGATGGGTACAATTTGGATTAGGAAGAGATGAGGCATGAGGGCATTACAGTAGAGAGATTACATGACTAACAAAGTGATAATACTAATGTTCACTGAGTATTTACTAAATAGCTGGCCATTTACATACACTATCTCATATTATCTGCATAACAACTCTACTGCAGGTGCCCAATGTTACACAGCTTTTAACAGAGGAACAAGAGATCAAATATCAGGTCAGTACCACTTCACAGCCAGATTTTTTTTAAAAAAAATTTTAATTAATTAATTTTTTGAGACAGGGTCTCACTCTGTTGCCCAGCCTACAATGCAGTGGTGTGAACACAGCTCACTGCAGCCTCAACCTCCTGGGCTCAAGCGATCCTCCTGCTTCAGCCCCCAAGTAGCTGGGACTACAGGCGCATGTCACCACGTCTGGTTAGTTTTTGTATTTTTTTTAGAGACGGGGTTTTGCCACATTGCCCAGGATGGTCTCAAACTCCTAAGCTCAGGAAATCCACCTGCCTTGGCCTTCCAAAATGCCGGAATTGCCCGGCCCTGATTCTTTTTAAGTCATAAAATGTACAGAATGAGTATGGGAGGTAATTAGGCAAATGAGCTTCTACTGAGAGCTGTACGCATGAAATATTGCATTAAGAACTTCACTAGGCTAGGGATCTGCATTTTGTCAGGCAAGTATGAAGAAGTCATGCTGAGTTCTTTAGCAGAGTAGCAACAAAATGATAATTTCAATAAATTAATTTCCCCAAAGTAACACACATATAAAAGTCAGCATTAAAAGTATAATCTCAATTTTGTTTAAATATGTTTTGGAGGCTGGGCAAAGCAGCTCACGCCTGTAATCCCAGCACTTTGGGTGGCCAAGGTAGCAGGATCACTTGAATCAGGAGTTTGAGACCAACCTGGGCAAAAGAGCGAGACTCTGTCTCTTCAAAAAAATTGTAAAAAGCAGCTGGGTGTGGTGGCGCATGACTGTAGTCCTAGTTACTAGGGAATGTGAAGCAGAAGGATGGCTTGGGCCCAGGAGTCTGAGGCTGCAGTAAACCATAATCGCAACTGCAGCCTAAGCAACAGAGTGTAACTCTGTCTCTTAAAGAAAAAAGAAAATTATATATATACACACACATACACACACACATACATACACACACACACATACATACACACACACACACGCAGACACATTTTGAAGAACATACAAAAAAATGCCAGTAATGATTATTTCTAAGTGATGATTATTTCTAAGTGATGGAGTCTAATTTTTGTGGTTTATTGTTTAATATCTAGACAGTTTGCATTATTCTTTAAAGGAAAAACAAAACTTTAATGTTACTTAAAAAAAATAGAAAAATAATTTTTTTTTTTGAGACAGAGTCTCAGTGTTGTCCAGTCTGGAGTACAGTGACACCATCTCAGCTCCCTGCAACCTGTGCCTCCCAGGTTCAAACAATTCTCCTGCCTCAGCCTCCCGAGTAGCTGGGACTACAGGTGCACGCCACCATGCCCAGCTACTTTTTGTATTTTCAGTAGAGATGGGGTTTCACCATATTGCTAGGCTGGTCTCAAACTCCTGACCTCAGGTGATCCACCCACCTTGGCCTCCCAAAGTGCTGGGATTAATCAGTCACTGCACCTGGCCAGGAAAATAATTTTTAAAAGCATGTAATAGGGTGAAAGAGTGAAACTATAGCCAAAAAGACTACTATGACGCTACTGTCAGTGTAGGAACAAGGGGCTGACTGAAGATTTAAAACGGAGGAATAGAAACACAAAAGATTGTTAATAAGCAATTGTTGCTAAACAAATCCACTAAAGTAAGTAAATTAAATCATGTTGTAAGTCCCAGAATAGATCAACATTCACATTATATTATAATATCCCTTTAAATGCCTGACTCAGGAACATACTTACTATTGACTTTGTTTACATTGCCTTGAATTTCAGCTTGCGTGAGCAGCTCCTCATAAACATCTCTTTCTCTCTCTGAGTTTTCTGTCTGAGGATGAGTAAAAAGCGTAATTAAGTTAGCCTAAGGTGTCTAAGAAGACCACATAAATATACCTGTGCTCCTCCTGCACCATAACACTACCAAGAATATGGGTGTAGCTTAAGATCCTTTATAAAGAACAAAGCAGGCACAGTAACTCATGCCTGTAATCCCAGTCCTTTGGAAGGCCAAGGTGGGAAGATGGCTTGAGGCCAAGAGTTTGAGATCAGCCTGGGCAATATAGCGAGACCCCATCTCTACAAATTTTTTTTTTTTAATTAGCCCAATGTAGTGGCACACACCTGTAGTCCCAGCTACTCAGGAGGCTGTGACAGGAAGATTGCTCTGCCCAGAAGTTTAAGGCCGCAGTGAGTTATGACTGCACCACTGCATTCCAGTCTGGGCGACAGAGCGAGACTTTTTTTTCTGAGACAGAGTCTCGCTCTGTCACCTAGTCTGCAGTGCAATGGCATGATCTTGGCTCACTACAAACTCCACCTCCTGGGTTCATGTGATTCTCTTACTTCAGCCTCCCAAGTAGCTGAGACTACAGGCGTACACCATCAGGCCCAGCTAATTTTTTTGGTATTTTTAGTAGAGAAGGGGTTTCACCATGTTGGCCAGGCTGGTCTCGAATTCCTAACCTCAAGTGATCGGCCCGCCTTGGCCTCCCAAAGTGCTGGGATTAGAGGCAGCACATCCTTGCCTCAGATCTGAGCAGAATGGGCACATACAGATCCACAATCCTGGAGTCTCACTGGTGACATAGGCAGGGGCATGGCAGCAGCTACTTGCCTGCAGGCTAGTTTGGCACCTAACTGGGAAACTGAAATCCCTGCTCTACGATAAGAGATACAAAGACTGTTCTGAGAGCAGGGTTGTTTTCATTTTGTCATCAACCACTAATTTTAACAAGAGGTGGATAAATTTGTGTGAAGCTTTTTTTTTTTTTTGAGACAGACTCTCGCTCTGTTTCCCAGCTGATGTGATCTTGGCTTACTGCAGCCTCCACCTCCCAGGTTCAAGCAATTCTCCTGACTCAGCCTCCCAAGTAGCTGGGATTACAGGAGCCCACCACAACGCCGGGCCAATTTTTGGACTTTCAGTACAGATGGGATTTCGCCATATTGGCCAGGCTGGTCTCAAACTCCTGACCTCAGGTGTTCCGCCTGCCTTGGCGTCCCAAAGTGCTGGGAGTACAGGCATTAGCCACCATGACCAGCCTGTGTGAAGTCTTGAATGGGATCCCTAGATTCAGTTTTTTCAAGTCAGAATCATTTAACTAACTTCCACATACCCCTAACAATTGTACACAAACATTTTACCCCAAAGAATCTGGGAAAGAGGAAAGACTATGTTAATATTTAGAGATAATCTTTCCAAAGGGCACTATTAATTTTAATGGCTACACTCCAGAATTTTATTTATATAAAATTCAAGAAGTAGAGGTCAATATGGAGTCTCACACCAAAAGATTAGACACTGCATCATTCCATTTCTAAAAAAGGTAAATGGCAGCAATAGAAAACAGACTGGTAGTTGCCTGGGCTCAGGGGTGTGGGTGAGGTAAAAACTGACTGCAAAAGTACACTAAGTAACTTTTTGGGATGATGGTTAAATGATCACATATATTTGTCAAAACTCAAACTGTACATTTAAAATTCGGTGAATTTTGTTGTGTGTAAATTGCATCTCAATAAAATTGATGTTTAAACTGGAGCCACATCAAATGTTGGAATAACATAAATTAATTAGAAAGAACAGATGTTGCATTTTTACCCTGTTTTTAGCATTTGTCATTTTGTCCTGCTTAGCCTGGTAAAGTACATCCTGGTAAGTGGATGCCAAGGGCTCTTCAAGATTTACAAGCATGGCATTGGGATTTTTCAAAGCTGCAAATGTGTCGGCTGGAATTCTATGGTCAATAGCTTCATTAATAGCAATAACAGCAGCATGTACTAAAAAAACAAAAACAAAAACACTGAGATTATACAGATTAAAGGATGTATACCACAATAGAAAGCAACACTGCACCCCCCATTAGAGACAGAGGCTCCTTTTCACAGAGAAATAACAACTGGGGTTCAAAGACTGGCTCCCTGGGCCCTATGAGCCTACCCTCTTCCTTATGGTATACAAAGCCACAGCTCCATCTGTGATCCATGTTTGGGATGATGAATTTGGAATCTCAGAGAAATACTCATAAGAGAGCCTTGCAAAGAGCACTTGCTCTGCAGATATTTGCCTTAATTACCGAGTAAACACCATAAAACAATAAGAAACTCAATGAGCCACGGAAATGTAGGACTTCCTTTCTTTTTTTCTTTTTTCGAGACAGAGTTTCACTCTTGTTGCCCAGTCTGGAGTGCAATGGCGCTATCTCGGCTCACTGCCACCTCCACCTCTTGGGTTCAAGTGATTCTGTTGCCTCAGCCTCCCGAGTAGCTGGGATTACAGGCCCGCGCCACCACGCCCGGCTAAATTTTTGTTTTTTTAGTAGAGATGGGGTTTCACCATGGCCAGGCTGGTCTTGAACTCCCGACCTCAGGTGATCCACCCGCCTCGGCCTCCAAACTGCTAGGATTCCAAGGCGTGAGCCACCACGTCCAGTCAGGACTTCCTTTCTAAATGCTTTCACTTTAATCAGAATTAATCATGTATTTCCAAATAACAACGGCATGGAAGGCTATGTGTTTACAACTACATCTATGGACTTAAACTTGCTAGCAAGATTCACAATGTCCTAGATCATCACTATAGAATTAATTACTGGAAATGGTGGCAAAAATCTCAGTTGAACCCATGAGATTTCTCTCTTCTTACATGCGGCTTCATCCACTGACAGTTCATTAGCCAGGATGCCCCCAATCTTGCTAAATGCAGGCATTTGGATGCCATACTTCTCCAACTCAGTCTTCATGTTGTTGATTTCTTCTTCTACAGGAGGGAATTAATACTCAGTCAATCAAGCTAGGCACCTTTCCATAACCAAGAGAAGGAAACATATTCCTCAACTATACAATGGGATTAAATGGCATTTACCTTTTAGGGTGTTATAACGATATAAAGATAAAATGTATGGAAAGCACTTAACACAGTAACTGGCATATAAAATGCAGTCAAACATTATTATTATCAAAGGCATCAAAAATAACTATAAAGTGAGCAGGTCCTACAGGAAATAGTTGTTCAGAATTGCTACTTGTGGCATTTCCTACAACGAACTTATAAATGGAACAGCTTTAATGTGAGCTCAACAATAAGTGAATCACAAACTAAGTCAGTTATCTCAGTCTTTACAATCCAAAACATTAGCTGCTATTCAACAATTTCATTTCTAAGGCAGAAAGCCAAATGATAAAACATGTAAGGTCTGGTCCTTTCCCCAGGTCTGGTGAATAACTTCCCTGGAAGGAAAAAATATCATGGACAAAAAATTTCTTACCAAGTTTTAAACTTTCAAGCCAACAAAATAATCACCACTTTGAAAGACTTGAATCTATCTTACCCTTAAACAATATTACCACTGTCCTTTTTCTCCCTAATCCCTCATCTCTTCAAGCATCTGGCTATAGCAAATACACATAGAAACACGCATCCAAATAAGCTTAAACTTTAAAATTACTAAATTGGCATCTCTGTGTCATCTCACTTCCCACTCTCCCTTCTTGCTTTGCCTACAACAGATGCTTGCTGGAATGGAAAGGGAAAGATAGTTATAAAGCTTTTTTCAACATACCCGAACATTTAATGTTATGTGTTAACATTATTATATTTTTATATATGTTAATGTTATCCCCAATTTATATATAAGAACTGAGACTCACTAATCATGCTCACATTATAAGTGAGAGAACAGAGCTTGAAATTCCAAGTTTAGTGTTCTTTACCCCACATTAGAGAAGCAAGTTATCAATATTTCTTTCACCTCCACTGCCAGAGTATTTTTAAAGCCTTAGGTCTTTAAAATTGGTACTGCTGGCTCTCCAGGCTATTTCCACATAATTCAAGCATTTCCTGCCAAGTCTGTAACTCCTTACCTGTGAAGTCAACCTTTCCATATAGGTCTTGAATCTGAGGGGCCAGGCCTAGCTTGAACAGGTACAAACTAGAAGATACAATATGCAAAAGGTTAGGCCTCCCAGCAGTGCCTAGCTGCCACCCTTAAAAGGGGAAAATCAGCATGAAGAATAAAATAGAAGCATTCTGAACACTGAGACTCCCAGTACCTACAACAGTCTCCTTTGTAGTTACAACACTCTATTTACCTCAGAGTGTTTTTTTTTTTAGTTTAAATGACAGCATTGTCCTAAAAAGTCACATAACACAATGCAAAGAGCCCTGGACTGGGGAGATCAGTAGGCACAAATTCAAGTCCCGGTTCTGGCACAAAGTCAATGTATAATTAGATGTTAATGGCCAGGCACGATGGCTCATGCCTGTAATCCCAGCACTTTGGGAGGCTGAGGTGGGCAGATCACCTGAAGTCAGGAGCTTGAGACCAGCCTGGCCAACATGGCAAAACTCCGTCTCTACCAAAAATACAAAAATTAGCCAGGCGTGGTGGCATGTGCCTGTAATCCCAGCTATTCAGGAGACTGAGGCAGGAGAATCGCTTGAACCTGGGAGGCAAAGGCTGCGGTGAGCTGAGATCGCACCACTGTACTCCAGCCTGGGCAACAGTGCGAGACTCCATCTCAAAAAAGAAAAAAATATGTTAACATTAATGTTAATATAATTAATAGTGAAGTGTTTCTTCATTTGTTTGCTTTCCTGTAATCAATAAGTTTTAAATAACAAGACATCTTAGAAAAGCTTCATAAAAATGATTCAGATGGCAAATCTTACTTAAACTGAATTAATATTACTGATGGAAAAGCTTAATCCAGGTAATTTAACAGCTTTAGATAAATAATATTTCATATATTTTTACTTTCTAAGTATCAGGTTGGTAAAATTATTTTACTTTTAAACTTAAAAAAAAGCGGCCGGGCGCGGTGGCTCAAGCCTGTAATCCCAGAACTTTGGGAGGCCGAGACGGGCGGATCACGAGGTCAGGAGATCGAGACCATCCTGGCTAACATGATGAAACCCCGTCTCTACTAAAAAATACAAAAAACTAGCCGGGCGACGTGGCGGGCGCCTGTAGTCCCAGCTGCTTGGGAGGCTGAGGCAGGAGAATGGCGTAAACCCAGGAGGCGGAGCTTGCAGTGAGCTGAGACCCGGCCACTGCACTCCAGCCTGGGTGGCAGAGCGAGACTCCGTCTCAAAAAAAAAATAAAATAAAATAAAATAAACTTAAAAAAAAAAATCACTTAGACTCTAAGCTTCATGCAAGCAGGGACAATACAGGGCTCATTCACTAATGTCTACCCAGAGCCTAGCATATATTAATAAATGTTAATCAATATTTGACAGATGAATGGACAGATAAATCAATGTCCATAAGCCTGTGTTAAGTGGATTCTAAAGCCCTAGCTGATTGGAACCAATAAATTAGAAGAGATCAGAAGGGTACTTCACAGATACTGACAAAAGCAAGAAATTGACAGTTTAAAGCAAGCAGGGAAATAAGAAATATATAAGAAATAAATCATAGAAACTTAAAGCGGTATACAGTTTTTGTAAATAATCTATAAACTCAGTATCATCTAAATACAAACATGCATCATGTACACTGCAATCACAGAACTGATCAAAATTTAAATTGTATATAATAAACCCAAATGTATAAGAGAAAAACAAAAAAAAAATCAAGTATTCTCAAAACACACTAGACTTTATGCATCCACAGAAGCTAATCATTTTCTCAGAGAAGTGCAAGTATAAGACATATGTATACGATTAAATGCTTTTCTTTCAGGTAAAACACTCAAGATGGATATATAAAGCTCCTCTCTCAGAAGATTTTAAATGTATTCAAAAAATTCTCCAGACTGGGTGTAGCGGCTCACGCCTGTAATTCCAGTACTTTGAGAAGGAGAGGCAGGAGGATCGCTTGAGGTCAGGAATTCAAAACAGCATGAGTAACATAGCAAGACCCTGTCTCTACAAAAAAAATTTTTTTTAATTTGCCAGGTATGGTGGTGCATGCCTGTAGCCCTAGCTATTTGGGAGGCTAAGGCAGGAGGATAGCTTGTGCCTCGGAGGTTGTTACAATGAGTCAAGATCACACCTCTGTGTTCCAGCCTAAGCAAAAGAGTAAGACCCTGCCTCTTTAAAAAAGAAATTCCAAAGCAAAATAACTAATAAATTTCTATACATGTAATATGTTCCCTTATATATTTTTCTCACTAATACATCACACCTGCATTCTTTTTTTTTTTTTTTTTTGAGACGGAGTCTTGCTCTGTCACCCAGGCTGGAGTGCAGTGGCCAGATCTCAGCTCACTGCAAGCTCCGCCCCCCCGGGTTTACGCCATTCTCCTGTCTCAGCCTCCCGAGTAGCTGGGACTACAGGCGCCCGCCACCTCGCCCAGCTAGTTTTTTGTAGTTTTAGTAGAGACGGGGTTTCACCGTGTTAGCCAGGATGGTCTCGATCTCCTGACCTCGTGATCCGCCCGTCTCGGCCTCCCAAAGTGCTGGGATCACACCTGCATTCTTAATTGCGAGAATATTTTTCTCCAAGAATTTCTTTCTCATTTATTCCTATTTGGAAATAGGGAACAAGAAATTTTAAGAAAGTTCAAGAATGTTGCAGATATGGTTTGGGTCTGTGCCCCTGTCCAAATCTCATGTCAAATTGTAATCCCCAGGTGGGGGCCTGGTGAGAGGTGATTGGATCAATGGGGCAGATTTCCCCCTTGCTGCTGCTCCTAACAGTGAGTGAGTTATCGCTAGATTTGGTTGTTTAAAAGTATGTAAGCACCTCCCCACCTCTCTCTTCCTCTTGTTAATGCCACGTGAGATGTGACTGTTTCCTCTTTGTTTTCTGCCATGATTGTAAGTTTCCTGAGGTCTCTCCAGCCATGCTTCCTGTAGAAGCTGTGGAACCTTAAGCCAATTAAACCCTTTTCTTTATGAATTACCCAGTCTCGGGTATTTCTTTATAGCAGTACAAGAACGGACTAATACAGTTGCTTTCACAGTACCAAGAACACCGAATTAGCTTTTAATGTCTTTCAATGGTAAATTAAAGGTGCCACAACCGTATCACCGGCTGACATAAAAAGTAGACATGGGCACCATCTTTCTTTTAACTCTTTTTTTTTTTTTGAGACGGTGTCTCGCTCTGTCGCCCAGGCTGGAGTGCAGTGGCTGGATCTCAGCTCACTGCAAGCTCTGCCTCCCGGGTTTATGCCATTCTCCTGCCTCAGCCTCCCGAGTAGCTGGGACTACAGGCGCCCACCACCTTGCCCGGCTAGTTTTTTGTATTTTTTAGTAGAGACGGGGTTTCACCAGGTTAGCCAGGATGGTCTCGATCTCCTGACCTCGTGATCCGCCCGTCTCGGCCTCCCAAAGTGTTGGGATTACAGGCTTGAGCCACTGCGCCCGGCCACTTAACTCTCTTTAATTATTACAAGTATTTTATGGAGATACTAGAGCTATGAATGGATTCAAAATGGCCAGGTAAGTCCTCTCACCCACAATCAAAAGTACTTAGCTTCACACTGAAACTTATAAACCCTCCCATCTTTGCTCCTGCTCTCCCATGCCTACTTCCACAAATACACTGTTAGGCACCTATAATGGGTCAGACTGTAACTGTGCTTAAGATTTATTTTTCTTATTTCCTACTTAAGCTGAACTTTGTAGCAATGGGGAGAAGGAAGCTGTGTTAACCTATCTGGATTCTAACTATCTTTTCTGTGAATCACGGTGAGTAACCTACAAGTCACTATGTCAATCTCAAAGATTATTAATAAAGACCCTGAAACACAGCAGGTGATTAGGAAACAGAATCTACTATAGGCCCACAGTCCCTTACCCAAATTCTTGGAGCTAGATATATTTGAATGTTGAATTTCTCAGATATTAGAAAGTGTATTTCTATTTACAGTGTATATGGTATTATAAAGTATCCCCAGCAAGCCCTGGGGCAGCATCCTCAATCCAATACATTACTTTCTGCAGAGAAACACACAAACATAATCATACTAAGGAGACAAATGAGCTTACACCAAACTTAAAATCAATTTTCAGATAGTTTAGGGTTTTAATTTAGGATAAGAGATTATGGACCTGTTTAACCCCAAAATCAGTTATTAGAATAACAAAACAGGGGAAACAGGAAGAAAGTATACAAATATTTTGAGAATGGAAAACTGGGGTCTTATCTGAGAGTGCAATGTTATCTACAAAAGTAATATAGTATGATTAAAGCACAGTGACTATCTCTGGAATAATGCCCATCAAGACTTCAGAGGGGGGAAAAAAAAAAGGCAAGCAGGGAGGAAACAGACAGTTAGTACTTTTCTGTCACTGTTGATCTAAAGAAGATGGAGCCTTATCCAATACAGTGAGGTGAGGAATCTGCTTTGAACAGGTTGTGTTTTGTGGTAAAAGAAGAAACTCTCAGCAATTATAAACACTTCCTACATATTATCAAATGTTGCCAATCCACCCTTCAGGAAAAACACCATTAAAAAAAATCATAAATCACAAAACACACCACTCTATATATACTTTCTAAGCACAGACTGCATATTCAAGAGAAATGGAAAACAATAGCGGACTTCCTTTCTTTCTCTTTCTGACTCTACCAGTAGGAAGGCATAGTTAATTATTTAGCCTCTACTACACAGAATTTGAGGGCCTGGAACCCAGGTTACACTGCAAGAGTAGTGGCTACACAACTAGCAGAGAGGAATTCTGCTTCCATGTTCAGATATCCATCGCAGGTACAGCCTTCACAAGATTATCAACATAGACAAATCTCATGCAACACTAAGTCAAACACAATACTCAGAATTAATGTGATCTGGACTCAGACACACATATTTGGTAATGTTTTGTTTTGTTTTTTAGAGACAGAGTCTTGCTCTGTTGCCCAGCCCGGAGTGCAGTAGCACAATCATAGCTCACTGCAGCCTCAAACTCCTGGGCTTAAGTGATCCTCCCACCTCAGCCTCCAGGGTAGCTAGGACTGCAGGCGCATGCCACCATGCCCAGCTAATTTTTTATTTCTTGTAGAAAATGGGGTCTTGCTACGTTGCTCAGGATGGTCTTTAACCCCTGGCTTCAAACAAACCTCTCGCTTTGGTCTCCCAAAGCACTGGGATTACAGGTGTGAGCCACTGTACCTACCCAGCCTCAGACACATATTTGAAATTGCTACATTCTCAACACGAGATCCACTAGTTCTCAGCTATATTCATTCTTTTGTATGTTTCACACTGATACCAATGACACCACAGATTTAGTACATGTTTGATCAAGAAACTGGAGACAATAGTCTTCTTATAGATCAGTATTATATACCTACTCCAAAGTAATTAACACTTAGCAAGCACACATAGATGATGCTATGTAAGTGCAGCCCAAGCAAAAATCTCACTCATGTCCCACTTGCTCTGCCACCATCTCCTTTAGTCCTGTGGCCACCAAGTAAATCTGCTAAAATACTACACTACTGTACCATAGGTTGAGTATACCAAATCTGAAAATCCAAAATCCAAAATGCTCCAAAACCTAAAAATTTTTGAGCACCAACATGACCCTCAAAGGAAATGCTATAATTGGAGCATTCTGCACTTCAGATTTGGCATGCTCAACTGGTAAGTATAATGCAAATACTTCAAAATCAAAAACACTTCTGGTCCCAAGCATTTCAGATAAGGGACCTGTTCTGTATTCAACCTGTATAAGCATCTACTAATATGCCATCCCACTATCCTTCCAGACTTGTATCTTTTCCTTCCAATTTAATTTAGGATTCTGGGGACCTCAAAATTAAGCCACATTCCAAACTTACGATGACATTATGGGAAAAAAATATATATTGTATCATTTCCTATTATCATGTTTGTGTTGGTATAAAAAGTATTATTATTATTATTATTATTATTTGAGATGGAGTTTCGCTCTTGTTGCCCAGGCTGGAGTGCAATGGTGCAATCTTGGCTCACTGCAACCTCTGCCTCCCGGGTTCAAGCAATTCTCCTGCCTCTGCCTCCCGAGTAGCGGGATTACAGGCACTCGCCACCATGCCCAGCTAATTTTTTGTATTTTTAGTAGAGACGGGGTTTTGCTATGTTGGCCAGGCTGGTCTCGAACTCCTGACCTCAGGCCATCCACCCGCCTCGGACTCCCAAAGTGTTGGGATTACAGGCGTGAGCCACCGCACCTGGCTTGTAAAAATTTAACAAATGGCTTAATGATGGCAAGGACCTAGATAACTAAGAGACTGCATTCTAAGTGAAGGTATAGTTCACAGAAACACTAGATCAATTATGAAAGATACCATGTTTTTAGAACAAAATTATCTGCTATTAAATAAATAAATCCCTGCTCGGTACTCCCTAGAAAAACACAGCTGTTTCTCACCATTTTGTTCAGATAACAGTATTTTATCCTATTTGGAACTTTTGAAACTAATGAAAAAACTTTTTCATTCTTACCTCAAGGATAAAAAACTACACACTCAATTCAGATGTTATTCACAATTTCCTTATTTTGCCAAGAAAATTTGATTACCTGAGTGCATGGATACAGTAGATACATCTTGGCATGTTCTTTCGATCGTAGATATCTGTAGTTTCTGGGTAAAAAATCTAGGCAGAAATAAAAGAAATAGAGTAAGGTATCTATTCACTGTGTTCATTTGACATTTACCAATCATCAATAATACAAATCAAACTATGGACGGTTAGAAAACATCAGTGGCATTCAGTAAATAAATTTCATTAGGGTGACTAGACATTTCATCATCAGAACTGCAAGGAATGAAATGCTGTAATACAGAATAAAAAGTACTACTTGGAAAATCTCTATTTGGTCAACCCACTGAATTTCATTAGGTGTGAGAAGGTGATTTACTTATTTCAGACCCAGACACAGGCATATGAAGACCAAGTTCTAGTCCAGTTTAAATCACTGGACTGATCTGAGTGTGAGGCTTTCAGAACCACAATATTCCTAGTTACTATCTACCATGCCTAGATGGAGAAACAACTCAACAATGAACATTTACTAAGTGCTTTAGTTTGTGCAACCTGCTACATTTAGACACTGAAAAAACTATAAAATATTAAAATGTGTTTAATGCTTGGGAGAAATGGGAAGCTACACAGATGAAGTAGCTAGAATACAGCATGTATAAGGGAATTTGGAAGACAAGTACTTTTCCGTGGTAGCACTTACCAAAATCAATCATTTGTGTTTATCTGTTTGGCTACTCCAACAGATTATAAGCCACATGAAGGCAGGGCTAGATCTATGTTATTTATTCACTGCCATATCTTTGATATCAAGCCCAGAGCCAGGGTCATGGAAACTCTAAAGTTAGTGAATGACATAGGATAGGAACAGAGTAGATTTAGACTGGGAATAGCCTTGAATTTCAAGACTTATTGTCACAGTCATGTGGCACCATACAATTCAATCTGTAATTTAGGGAAATAAGGGATGACAGTGGTTTGGATAAGCAAAAGACTGAATAATGGGGTAAGAAGAATTTGGATAAGCAATAAAGGCCTATATTAAGACTAAAATCATAAATTAAAGAAATGATTGAATCATGATAGACAGCAAAAGGCCTTCCAAACAAGAGAAATAGCCAGAATAAATAAAGCAGAAATAATCATGATGTGTTTGTGAGACAGTAAGGCAATATACCCTACTGTTTTTTAAAATCTACAGAATACATTCTAGAAAATAACAGAAAAATAAGGTTGGATAGGTAGGATAAAATCAGATGATTATGAGCAACCTGAAAGTCAGACAAGTCTGAACTTGATAAGCAGGACATAAAGTGGCAGCCTAGCTTTGGAGCTAAGGATAAAAACAGAGCCCTAGGGAGATCTGACTGGAGACAGGACATAGCATATGTTGACTGGAGACTGGGGCTGGGGAGGTAGGCTGGGAGGCTGTTGTTAACAGTGGATGGATAAAAGAGAGATTTCAAATAAATGGAGAAGCGGGAATGACCACATTTAGAAGTTCAAAGTATCTCCAAGGTTTTGAGACTGGATGACTGGGAAAATGATGACATGGTACCATTTATTATAGAGGAAGGGAAGTTCAGTTGGGGGAAAGGTAGATTTAGTTTTAGATATGAAAAATTATAGGTGACAGGAAGCTATCCAAGGAGAAATATCCAGCAGCTAACTGAAGATACTATGTTTATCTTATGTCAGCAAGTCTTGAGAATAAAGGAAACTATGAAAATGGGAAAATGTATCTAACAAGGATTGCATCTTAAAGAATGTCCATCACTAGGACACGGAAGGTGGACTAATTAAAGAAAACAGGACGAGTTGAGCAGATTAAAAACAATTTTAAAAATCAAACTAAGAAATATCTCAGGGAAAAGGCAGCCAACAGTACCAATTATAATAAAGAGTCAAAAAGGATAAGAACCAAAAAATTACTGCCTTCAGTTTCTATAACAGGCCAGCATGTACCACATAAAGAGATTAGAAAAGACATCCCGATAAACACCATATATGTACTGTCAATTACGTATTACACATTATATTAAGGACAACAATACATTTTTAGGTTATCATTATTTCTTATTACTCAGAAGTCTTCTGGGCCTAAATGTAGGGTGGACAATTCAAGGTTTACAGCCATGATTATCAAGTTGTCCCTGAAAGCCTTTAATACATTCTATGTTTGTTCCAATTGTAGTCCAGGACAGTATATTACTGTTAGTAAACCAAAAAAGGTAATAAAATTACAACATTAAAAAAGCATCTCATAGTAACAACACTACTAGCAATAGAAAATATTAACAAAGCTCTTAGTACCATTCAAATGAGGTTAAATTGTCATTGCCCACTGGCAATATACTATATAAAAAACAGGTCCACAGTTTAATATTTTACACTATATATAGTACAGTATTTTATGCTATATTTTAAAAAAAAAAGGCTGGGCGCGGTGGGGTCAAGCCTGTAATCCCAGCACTTTGGGAGGCCGAGACAGGCGGATCACGAGGTCAGGAGATCAAGACCATCCTGGCTAACACGGTGAAACCCCGTCTCCACTAAAAAATACAAAAAACTAGCTGGGCGAGGTGGCGGGCGCCTGTAGTCCCAGCTACTCAGGAGGCTGAGGCCGGAGAATGGCGTGAACCCGGGAGGCGGAGCTTGCAGTGAGCTGAGATCCGGCCACTGCACTCCAGCCCCGGCGACAGAGCAAGACTCCATCTCAAAAAAAAACAAAAAACAAAAAACAAAAAACAAAACAAAACAAAAAAAAACAAATAAAAAAAAAACAGGGAAAGGAAGTTACAGGTGCACAGACAGGCCACATAGCTACAAGAACTTGACGTATTGCATTTCCTAACACTTGTGGGGCCTAATTCTCAAACATACCAGTGGCAAGGAAGAGAACTTCAGCACTTTCTCTGGAAAAAAGCTAGTCTTCTGCAAAGATTCGGCTCTGATTTAACTCAATTCGACAGGTATGGATGCAATAATACATACCTGTAGTATATTATATACATAGCCATATACTATATATACACAACATATAATTATATATTGTAATAATATATATTAATATACATTATTAAAATATACTATATATAATATATAATTGTATATTATATATTGTACATGTAATGTATATTTATACAATATACATATGTGTATACAATATTTATATATTGCACAAAATACAAAATATAAAATGGTTTTAGCCACCTTCTGATACTCCACATCTCACTTTTTTATTTTTATTTTTTATTTATTTATTTATTTTTGAGACGGAGTCTCGCTCTGTCACCCAGGCTGGAGTGCAGTGGCCGGATCTCAGCTCACTGCAAGCTCTGCCTCCCGGGTTTATGCCATTCTCCTGCCTCAGCCTCCCGAGTAGCTGGGACTACAGGCGCCTGCCACCTCGCCCAGCTAGTTTTTTGTATTTTTTAGTAGAGACGGGGTTTCACCACGTTAGCCAGGATGGTCTCTATCTCCTGACCTCGTGATCCGCCCGTCTCGGCCTCCCAAAGTGCTGGGATTACAGGCTTGAGCCACCGCGCCTGGCCACCTCACTTTTTTAAAATAAATTTTCCTTTGGTTACAAAAATTTGAACTCTACAGGAAAGTATAAGGAAAATAAAAACCACCCTTAATCCCATCACACAGAAATGAAAACCGTTTTATCTCCTTACAAATTTTTCCCAAGAACACTCACTTTATTTTCACACAAAAATAGTGATCTGATCTTAGCTAGAACACAAACTCTTATAACCTTCAACTGTTTTTCCCTACTTAATACATCAAAGGCCCTTTATTTGGGTTGATATCCTTTTTAATGGCAGTAGCATTTGGCTGTAACACAATTAATATCCCTTGTGAAGAAACATGTACTTTGCTATCAATTTTTTCTATCATAATCAATGCTAAAAAATCCTTATATATACATTTTTTTGGTGCTTTCTGATTATTTATTTGGGATAACTTCCGAGAAGCAGAATTCTTAGGTCAAA
>NW_016816641.1:674798-692957 GCF_001698545.2 Rhinopithecus bieti
AAAAAAAAAAAAAAAAAAAAAAAAAATGAAGTCAATCAATCCATTCATGTCTCTAAGAGTGACAATACAGTGTGGCAATTATAGATTCAGGCAGGAGTGGGATGACAATTTCACTGAAAGCAACACTAAATAAACTCCTGAGCAAAACACCCAGAAGATGTACACTCCAATCAAAACTGCAGCCATGACCAAAAACAGACACAGGAAGTAACATCATTCTATCACCTCTACAATTTAAAATATAAAACAACCCTTCATACTCCCTACAGATTTCTAAAACGTTTCCTTATATTTCCAAAGGTCAAATTTTAATGCTAACAACTTTGTGAATAAATAAAAACCACTGATGCTTTAAAATGGTGAATCTCACAGCATGTGAATTCTATCCAAGGAAAAATAGTAAAATGTATGTCTACAATTTGATGTAGTAAAAGCAGATGTCATCACAGGGAATTTCTCTAGGGTAAGGTGAAACAGGTATGAGGATTATAAAAGAAAAAGAACAAAACTATTTCCTAAGTCAAAAAGAAAGACATCTTTCAGTATTTAAAAAAACACCAAAGATTCTGCAAATAATTTTACAGGTAGAATGAGAACAGGTTGTTTGGGGGTTAGGCCAAAACAGCTGGAACAAAGCCTAAACTATTATCTCAGGTAAGTTACCTTAGGCAATCCAATCTCATCCATGGCATTCAACCACTGAATCACATTATCAGTGTGTCTAAAGTGGAGGCCAGTCGCCTAGAAGAAGAAAAAAATTAGGTTATCTTGGCTGTATTAAAGCAAATATTAAATAAAACCTCTCTTCACAAAAGTTTCCTCATGAGATTTGACAAATTCTCCTTAATTTTGAGGTCATTAGGCTCACATTCCAATACCAAAAGCCAAATCCACATCTCAGTTCCTCTCACTTAGGAACCACCTGGAGAGCCTTCCTGTGTATAGGGTGCTCAACAGAACATGTGGTCTTTGGAGTTAAATTATCTTGGATTCAATTACTGGCTTAGTAATCTACTGGTGACACTGGACAAGCCACTTCATCCTTTAGGGACAGAGTTTTACCATCTAGAACAGCTGCTTTGTATGTATAAAGACTAAGTGAGACAATGCACATAAACCAATTACATTAGTATGGTATCTGAACACACAGAAGATATTCACAAAATGCCGTATAAAAATACCACGCTGGGACAGTGGCTCATTCCTGTAATCCCAGCACTTTGGGAGGCCAAGGTGGACGGATCACCTCAGGTCAGGAGTTTGAGATCAGCCTGGCCAACATGGTGAAACCCCATCTCTACTAAAATACAAAATTAGCTGGGTGTGGTGGCGCACGCCTGTAATCCCAGCTACTTGGGAGGCTGAGGCAGGAGAATCACTTGAACCTGGGAGGCAGAGGTTGCAGTGAGAGCCAAGACGGCGCCACTGCACTCCAACATCGGCAACAGAATGAGACTCCATCTCAAAAAAAATCAATCAGGGCTTTCATTCTCTCCCTATACATAGATAGCCTCTCTAAACTTCAATGTCTGCTTTTTTTTGAAACACGGCTCCACTCTGTTGCCCAGTTTGCAGTGTGGTGGCACAATCGGTTCACTGCAGCCTTACCTCCTGGGCTCAAGTGATCTTCTCACCTGTGCCTCCTGAGTAGCTGGGACTATAGGTGCATGTCACCATGCCTATCTAATTTTTTTTCTATTTTTTGTAGAGCAAAGGTCTCATTTTGTTGCCCAGGCTGATCTCAAACTGCTAGACTCAAGTGAGGGCTCCCACCTCAGCCTCCCAAAGTGCTGGGATTACAGGCACAAGCCGCTGCACCCAGCCATTTTTTCTTAAATTGTTGCTGCAAAGTCTCCACTCTCCTTTTACACTATATGCAAAGTCTCCACTCTCCTTTTACACTATCTTCCCATTCTGCCTATAGAATAGCTCCAGAGTTGTCTTCAGAATAACTATGTATTCAAAACTGAGCATAGGGCTGGGCACAGTGGCTCATACCTGTAATCCTAGCACTTTGAGAGGCCAAGGTGGGAGGATAATTTAAGCCCAGGAGTTGGAGACCAGCCTGGGCAACATAGTGAGACCCCCATCTCTACACTAAAATTTGTGTAAATTAGCCTGGTGTAGTAGCATGCTCCCATAGTCCCAACTACTAGGGAGGCTGAGGTGGGAGGATTGCTTGAGCCCAAGGGAGGTCAAGGCTGCAGTGAGCCATGACGGCATTACTGCACTCTAGCCTGGGTGACACAGCAAGACCCTGTCTCAAAACAAAAACCAATCAACCAACAACAGAAAAACCCACTGAACATATAAGTCTTTTTGACTAAGAAAAGTTTCTGTTTATGATGTTAATTTTGGCTGAGTACCTATACTTTCCCTTGTTTTCCCTTGAATTTAAACATAAAGCATTAAAAATCTCTTGGACGGCTGGGCGCGGTGGCCCAAGCCTGTAATCCCAGCACTTTGGGAGGCCGAGATGGGTGGATCACGAGGTCAGGAGATCGAGACCATCCTAGCTAACACGGTGAAACCCAGTCTCTACTAAAAAATACAAAAAATTAGCCAGGCGTGGTGGCGGGCGCCTGTAGTCCCAGCTACTCGGGAGGCTGAGGCAGGAGAACAGCGTAAACCTGGGAGCCGGAGCTTGCAGTGAGCTGAGATCCGGCCACTGCACTCCAGCCTGGGCGACAGAGCGAGACTCCACCTCAAAAAAAAAAAATAAATAAAAATAAAAATAAAAATAAAAAAATAAAAAAAAATCTCTTTGACATTGCAGCCTTACTCATTCTGAGTTTGGGCCCAATTATCACAGCTGCCCACCCTTACATTTGGTCTTGGTAATGCAATTCTCCACTATCTTTCATAGTCATCCTTTTTCAAATAAGAGTCCACAGGTAAGCTCCCTATAGAGGCTCCGTAGACAGTAAAATTTGGTCCTTGTCAACATCCCCATTTTTTGGGGGGGGGCAGTAGGGGAGACAGAGTCTTGCTCTGTCACCCAGGCTGGAGTGCAGTGGCATGATCTCAGCTCACCGTAACCTCTGCCTCCTGAGTTCAAGTGATTCTCCTGCCTCAGCCTCCTGAGTGGCTGGGATTGCAGATGTGCGCCACCAAGCCCAGCTAATTTTTATATTTTTAGTAGAGATGGGGTTTCACCAAGTTGGCCGGGTTTATCTTGAACTCCTGACCTCAAGTGTTCAGCCTGCCCCAGCCTTCCAAAGTGCTGGGATTACAGGCATGAACCACTGGGCCCGGCCCAACATCCCAAGTTAATTAAGCAGTCTTCTTTTTTATAGCACCTTGAGACACAGGAATCAAACCCTCTCACTTATCTCAATTTTCTGAAATTGAATCACTTTCCCATTGTACTTTGAACTCCAGTATTACAGGGTGATGTTTTTTCAAGAAGTTACTTTTGCATTCAATTTGCCAACACATCTCGGTGCTTAAAACTCATCTTTTTTTTTTTTAAGGAGACAGGTGGGAGAGGTTCAAGCGATTCTCCTGCCTCAGCCTCCTGAGTAGCTGGGATTACAGGCATGCACCACCACGCCTGGCTAATTTTTGTATTTTTAGTAGAGACGGGGTTTCACCATGTTGGTCAGGCTGGTCTCAAACTCCTGACCTTGTGATCCGCCCACCTCGGCCTCCCAAAGTGCTGGGATTACAGGTGTGAGCCACCGCACCCGGCCCCAAAACTAGATTTAACGTAGTAATTCCCCTAGCTACTTCTTCTACCTTCTAAAGAATTAAAAAATTCATCTACAACTAGGAAAATTTCTAGATATATAACATCATAAGAATTCTACCAGAAACACAGACAGCTAAAGTTATTTTCCTAGTACATATATTTTTTGTGGGGGGACGGGGTGGGGGAAGGCAGGTTTTCCAGATAAATTCTAAAAGAGATGTAATACTATTTTCCTAGTACATATTGTCTTTGCACAAATTTCTCCATTCTGCCAGGCATTTTAAAGGCTATATTTTGTTGAAACAAACACACCTTACACATACTTCTCAATAACTCTTACACAAAATAAAACATGCTAACTTTCCCAAGTTGACAGAAATCTAAGCACTAAACAACGAAGGACTCACCTTGTATCTGGTCTGTTCTCGATCATAGATTTTTTTCAGGGACACTACTCTGGGAGAGAAGAAGTTCCCCAGTTTGGCAAGGTAGACCCCATTCCTAAGCCCCTCCTCCAGTTCTGTGGTGGGAGGCAGATCTTCCCCTAGGCATGCTTCCATCCACCTGCACAAAAGGAGAGAGTATGCAAAAAAGGAAAGGGAAGGTCAGAACTTTTCCTTAGAGATTTTAAGCTTAATTTCCATACTCCCTGGAGAAGCTTAAACTGAACATAACAGCACTCTTCTACAATCAGTTCCACACACATCCTTACCCAGCTTGGCCCAGTCAGATCTCAGAAGCAGAGAACTTAGGAAATTCCTGAGCATGAATGCCACTTTCTTCTCTACCCTGCTTTCCTCTGCTGCAGCAACACAGCCAGCTGGGCTCCCCAGATCCTGACTGCTCCATGAAACTTCAGACCCTTTCCCTCAGTCCTTAGGTTGCTCTTTAACAAATCTTAAGAAAAGCCATTTGTAACTGAAGCCACCATTTCAACTGTTCAGAAGCTTACATTTGTTGCTGACATTCTCTTCCAGTTTCAGAACTCAGAATCCACAGTGAATTTCTAGATCCAAGTTTTAAGGTTGTTTGGGGGTTATCAAAACAGAATCAATTATTTCAGCTAAAATATTAAAAGAAACTCCTATAGAAGCAGTAAATAATGAATTCTTAGATTTTGGAGTCAGGGAGGAGATTGTAAAAGGATAGGAAAAGAAAACTATTTTCCAAAAGAAAAGAATAAAACAAAGAAAAAAAGAAAACTGTATTTTCCCCTTCAAATACCTCAGGAAATTTCAGGAAAGCCTAAGATAAAACAAAGTTTAGTTACATGTATTTTCTACCAACAGAAACATAGGTAACTAAAAATCATTTATGGCAATGGTTTTCTTTCTTCTTTTTTCTTTTGAGACAAAGTCTCACTCTATTGCCCAGGCTGGAGTGCAGTGGCGTGATCTCAGTTCACTGCAACCTCCACCTCCCGGGTTCAAGCAATTCTCCTGCCTCAGCCTCCTGGGTAGCTGGGACTCCAGGCGTGTACCACCATGCCCAGCTAATTTTTGTATTTTTAGTAGAGACGGGGTTTCATCACATTCGCTCAGACTCCTGACTTCAAATGATCTGCCCATCTTAGCCTCCCAAAGTGCTGGGATTACAGGCGTGAGCCACTGGACCCGGACCATGGCAACAGTTTTCAACCACTGAGCCACAGAATCCTGCGAATATCTAAGGAAAGCTACAGACCCTTCCTGCAGAAAAATATACATATACTTAAATTTTACATATAATTTCAGAGACTTCATTGACTCTAGGAACCCCAGATTTAAAACTCCTAATTTAAAATTATTCCACTCGGCCTGGCATGGTGGCTCAAGCCTGTAATCCCAGCACTTTGGGAGGCCGAGACGGGTGGATCATGAGGTCAGGAGATCGAGACCATCCTGGCGAACATGGTGAAACCCCGTCTCTACTAAAAAATACAAAAACTAGCCGGGCAAAGTGGCGGGCGCCTGTAGTCCCAGCTACTCGGGAGGCTGAGGCAGGAGAATTGCTTGAACCCAGGAGGCAGAACTTGCAGTGAGCTGAGATCCGGCCACTGCGCTCCAGCCTGGGCGACAGAGTGAGACTCCGTCTCAAAAAAATAATAAAATAAAATAAAATAAAATTATTCCACTCAGTTTGTTTTTTTTTTTAGATGGAGTCTTGCTCTGTTGCCCAGGCTGGAGTGCAATGGCACAATCTCAGCTCACTGCAACCTTTGCCTCCCGGGTTCAAGCAATTCTCCTGCCTCAGACTCCCGAGTAGCTGGGATTACAGGCCTGTGCCACCATACCCGGCTAATTTTTTGGTATTTTTAGTAGAGATGGAGTTTCACCATATTGGTCAGGCTGGTCTTGAACTCCTGACCTCAGGTGATCCACCCGCCTCGGCCTCCTAAAGTGCTGGGATTACAGGTGTAAGCCACAGTTCCAAGCTCAGTCTTGCTTTTAAATCTACTCTACCTTTAAATCAGCCAGCGTACTCTCTAACTTATGAAACCTGATGGGTATATGAATGGGCCAGATAATTTTCTGGTTGTGGTTGTTTCGCTATAAGCTTGATAAGGCCTTCTCTGCTGTCTTTTTTTTTTTTTTTTTTTTTTTAAGCAGGCGGAGTGCTCGCTCCTGTCGGCCCAAGCTGGCTGGAGTGCAGTGGCGCAATCCTCAGTCCACTGCAAGCTGCCGCCTCCGCCGGGTTCACCCGCGCATTTCTCCTGCTCAGCCTCCTGAGTTGCTGGGACTAGACAGCCGCCGCCCACTGACGTCGGCCGCAGGCTAATTTTTTGTATTCTTTAGAATAGAGAACGGGGTTCAGGCCGTGGTCTGCGATCCCCCTGACCTTCGTGATCTCCGGCCCGCCTCGGCCTCCCACGCAAAGTGCTGGGATTACAGGGCATGAGCCACCGCGCCCAGCCTCTGCTGTCTTTTCTTTCTTTCAAATAGTAGAACTTAAATTGTCAGAAAGGGGAAAAATGAAACAAATGAGTTTTCCAGAAGAGTTGTCATAATAATTAAATTAGATACCAATTTGAAATGGCTACAAAAATCTAAACTATACCTCTATTGAGCCTAAAGACCCAAAGGGCAATGTGGAAAAGAATGGCAGTTGTTGGTATGGAAATAGTGTAGTTCAAGGACTCATCTCATCTTTTTACCTCTAAAAAAGATGCTGATAAAATCATTCTGGCAAACAACTACTGGCAACTCCAGCTCTCAGGGGACAATCTAACTTGGGTTCTCATTAACAGGGAAAACCTAACAACCTCAGCCTAAGCCAAAAATGGCCCTCAAGCAGGTAACAGTACCAAAAAAAAAAAAAAGTTACTTATTTTATTTTAAAATAAAGTAAACACACAGGGAAACTATGGATAAAGAGCACAGTAGATACTTTTGGCTTGAATCAGAGCCAGTTACCAGAGGTATTTAGGTTTTCCTCTTTTCTGAGATTTCTAGACTAAAATAAAAATAAAAGGAGAGCCCATGGTAACATCTCCCAACATTCTTTATATTTCCTTTCCCTAGTCCAACTGCTATAAAACAGTCCTGACTTAGATGTTTCCTATAGCTGGGTAGAATACTCTTTGTATAACACAGGAGGCAGGTCACAGAAGAAAGGCCAACTGTGATTTGGCGAAAGCAATTAAGTAGAAAGAATGAGCTGGAATAAATAGGGAGGCAAAATACAGTGTTTCTAAACAACTGCTCAAACCTGAAGCTGCCCTCCAAGTCACCACACGTGTGGCTTGCCCGGCAATCTGAGCTATTTCACAATGGAGTATCACCTGGTTTGTTTACAAAATAAATCAGGACTAGGTAGGACACGGTGGCTCACACCTGTAATCCCAGCACTTTGGGAGGCCAAGGCAGGCCGATCACTTGAGGTCAGGAGTTCAAGACCAACCTGGACAACATGGCGAAACCCCATCTCTACTAAAAACACAAAAATTAGCCAGCGTGGTGGTGTGCACCTATAGTCTCAGATACTTGGGAGGCTAAGACAGGAGGATCACTTTAACCTGGGAGGTAGAAGCTGCAGTGAGTTGAGATGGTGGCACTGCACTCTAGCTGGGGTGACAAAGTGAAATCCTGTCACAAACAAATGAACAAATTAGGACCAAACTACTTTGAACAGTAAAGTGCCATGTTACTATAATTTTTAATGTTGGCAGAAGTTTAGATTCTACTCAAATTCCAAGATGACGCAACAAACACTTCTTTCAGTCTTTCTCTATAGCTCTCATGAGATTTCCCCTTCTTCCACTAAATCACAGAATCAGAAAATGTGAAAGCCAGGAAGTAAATGCACTTCTAGGGAAAATCCCTTTGTTTTCAATGTAATATATATCTAAAAATGGCCAGGCACAGTAGCTCACGCCTGTAATCCCAGCACTTTGGGAGGCCAAGGCAGGAGGACTGCTTGAGCCCAAGAGTTCAGGACCAGCCTGGCAACACAGCCAGACCCTGTCTCTACAAAAAATTTTAAAATTAGCCAGGCGTGGTGGCAAATGCCTGTACTGTAGTCCCAGCTACTTGAGAGGCTGAGGCAGGAGGACTGTTTGAGCCCAGGAAGTCAAGGCTGCAGTGAGTTATGATCGTACCACCGTACTCCAACCTGGGCAACAGAACAAAACTCTGTCTCAAAAATAATATATATATATATATATATATATGAGACAATTAAACATTTCTGAAAATTTNCAGCCTGGGTGACAGAGCCAGACTCTGTCTCAAAAAAAAAAAAAAAAAAAAAACTTAAAGATTTAGAACTGGTTAAGTTTGGCAGGGTGCAGTGGTTCTCACCTGTAATCCTAGCACTTTGGGAGGCCAACATGGGTGGATCACTTGAAGTCAGGAGTTGGAGAACAACCTGGCCAACATGGTGAAACCCCATCTCTACAAAAAATACAAAAATAAACCAGGTATGGTGGAGTATGCCTGTAAATCCAGCTACTACTTGGAAAGCTGAGGCATGAGCTGAGATCGCATTACTGCACTCCAGCCTGGGCAACAGCAGAGCAAGTCTCTTGTCTTAAAAAAACAAACAAACCAACCTAGCTGAATTCATTCTCCTACTGAATACTATGTTCCAAGTATGGTCTGACCAGCCTGAAATGAAACAGGACTATCACCTTCTTCATTATGACACTCCTAACCACAAAGCCTCTGCTTAAATTATTTTATTACATTTTTTCAATAAACAGAAACTCCTTTTTATCCCAAATATAGAGCTGCTAAACCACATCTCCAGCTTTTTTTTTTTTTTTTTTTTAATGGAGTCTGGCTCTGTCACCCAGGCTGAAGTGCAGTGGCATGTTCTCAGCTCACTGCAACCTCCGTCTCCCAGGTTCAAGCAATTCTCCTGCCTCAGCCTCCCAAGGCTGGGAATACAGGCCTGTGCCACCACACTTGGCTAATTTTTATATTTTTAGTAGAGACGGGGTTTCACCATGTTGGCCAGGTTGGTCCTGAACTCCTGACCTCAGGTGATCCACCCGCCTTGGCCTCCCAAAGTGCTGGGATTACAGGCATGAGCCACCACGCCCAGCCTCTAGCTCTTTTATAAATTTAGCTTTATGAAGACTTTTAAAATTTTTTTTTATTTTTTGAGACAGAGTCTCACTTTGTTGCCCAGGCTAGTGTGCAATGGCATGATCTCAGCTCACTGCAACCTCCGCCTCCCGGGTTCAAGCAATTCTCCTGTCTCCAGGGTAGCTGGGATTACAAGCGCCCACAAGCATGCCCAACTAGTTTTTGTATTCTTAGTAGAGACAGGGTTTCACCATGTTAGCCAGGCTGGCCTTGAGCTCCTGACCTCAAGTGATCCGCCCAAGTGCTGGGATTATAGGCGTGAGACAAGCCTGGCCTATAAATACATTTAAAAATAAAACTATGGCTGAGGTGAGAGGGTTGCCTGAGCCTTTGAGTTTGAGGATGCAGTGAGCAGTGATCATACCACTGCATTCCCAGTCTGGGCGACAGAGTGAAACTCTTGTCTCAAAATCTATCAATCTATGCACAAAAGAAAATTACTGGCCAACACAACTTTTTACCAATTCTCATGTTTAACCCTGTCCTGGCAATAACCATAGAATCTCAAGGCTGGAAGCCTCATTAAAGATTTTTTAGGCCATCTCAATTCCTCCACTCCCCTCACATGTTCTACTCCATCCCCAATTTGATACCTTAATGTTCCCAAAACATTTCAGCCAAATCAGGAAGCAGGCTGAACCTGAACACTGATCGAGAATCGAACATTCAAGGTAACCTGGTTCATTTCTGGATTCCAGTAGTCAGAAAGTTTTTGTTAAGCCAGCATCAATTCTCTACTGGCACCCTAAGCTGCCCCCTGGAGCAAGAAAATGTAAAAATAAAAGCATAATGTGAGTAGCACTGGCCATGGACTTGGAAAGATCTGGTTCTATGTCCTGTCTCTGGCACTTACCAAGAAAGCCACTTAACCAGTTCTTTCATTTGTTAAAAAAGGCTAACAGTATCTTCCAAGGTTTGTCATTGAGGATTAAATAAGATTGCAAGTGAAATATAGAGCTAGCACAGTGCTTGGCTGGGTATTGAAAAAAATATTTGTGTCTTTCCTCCTATCCCCTCATGATGAGTCACATGCTGACAATTCCATAAGTAAAATGATTCCAGCTCCTTCAAGCACTAATCATAAAAACAGAATAATAATAGCACCTACCCACAGAACGTTTATGAGGATTAAAGAGATGATAGTACATATAAAATACTAAGAACAGTGCCTGGCACAGAGTAAGTACTGAAAACGTTACCAGGTATTATATTAGCAGTATTAGACATCATCTCTGCCCCCTCACGTCTTTTGCACATCTCTGAACGTTCTCCAACTGAATTCTGTGTTCCAGGTATGGTATGACCAGCCTGAAATGGAACAGGACTACCATCTTCTTCATTCTGACACTCCATAACCACAAAGCCTCAGATTAAATTATTTTATTATGCTTTTTCAATCAACAGAGACTCGTTTCTCCCCCAAATACAGAGCTGCTAAACTTTATCTCTACAATTCCATATTTAAATCATTATTTGCACTTATATCCATGACATATCTTCATGATAAGAGTAAGCCAACTGTCCCTAGTGTCAGAATCTTTTAGATCCTAATTCCACCACCCAAAATATTCTCTTCCAGCTTCACATCACATCATCCACAAATACTAATGGGCTTTAAAGAATGAACAGTTTACCAAATAGCCAAGGCAGAGAAGGCCTCCAAATAGTAGAAACACCATGTACAAAGGCAGGGAGGCACAAGAAAACAACATGTGTCACAGAGTAGCTCAGCACCAGCACTACTGGAAGGTAAAAGCAAGGGGACAACTGGAGGAGACGATGACAAAGTCAGCAGGCTGGATCATACAAGGCCTTATTTGTCACACTTAGAAACCTTTACTGCATCCTTGGGGGACACTTAAGGGTGGCCTGATCAGATCTGTTTCAGAAAATCACTTTGGCAACAATGTGGGGTTGTTTAAATTTTCTTCAATAGCAAACAAGTACAAATACTTTAACAAATAAGCAACTTTTTAGACAAAGTTTGGAGAATATCATACCAAGTGGTGTGACATCAGCAGGTGTACATGTGATCAGAACTCGACCAAAACCACAAGTAGAGTTCAGCAACAACACTCTTATATTTTTTATATTTTTCACAAGAGGTGTAACAAGGAGACAGCAGGGTTCTTAATCTCTCCTCTCACATGGGATATTAAATATAAATATTCAATATTTTCTCTTCAAGTTTAACCCCAGAACTGCATTAGCAAATCTCACTCAAATGCAAAATTTTTTAAAAGGTGATGTCAGATCTGAAACACAATTACTAAACAGGAAAGAAGTAACATAAAAAGACTCATTTTCAATATAAATGACACTTAAAAAATAATCTTCACACCATGTGGCAGACATGAAGCCAAATACTTTACAAGATTATCTCAACCTTTGCAACAAACTCTGAAGTATTACTGTAATTATTTTACAGATAAACTGTGGGTTCCAAAAAGTATATCCCAAGATTGTCTGGCAAGTAAGTTCTCACTTGAACCCAAGTTGGTGTGATTCTGAAGCCTATACTCTGGTTTTTTTGTTCTTTTTTGAGACAGGGTCTGTGCAGTGGTGTGATCATGGCTCACTGCAGCCTTGACTTCAGATTTCAAGCAATCCTCTGGATCCTTCTACCTAGCCTCTCAAGAAGCTGGGGTCACAAGCACATGCCACAACACCCGGCCAATTTTTGCAATTTTTTTGTAGAGATAGGGTTTTACCATGTTACCCAGGGTGGTCCAAATTCCTGGGCTCAAGCCATCCGCCTGCCTTACCTTCCCAAAGTGCTGGGATTACAGGTGTGATCCACCAACCCAGCATTGAAGTTGATACTCTTAATTGCTACAGGATACTTCCTCCTTCAACAATAGTAACAGCTACCACCTACTGAACATTCCCTTACAAATGCTCAAGTTCTGAAATTGGGCTTCCTGAAGTATCTCACACCACAATATATAACCTTTGGGAGGCCGAGGTGGGCGGATCACGAGGTCAGGAGATCGAGACCATCCTGGCTAACACAGTGAAATCCCATCTCTACTAAAAATACAAAAAATTTAGCCGGGCGTAGCGGCGGGCACCTGTAGTCCCAGCTACTCGGGAGGCTGAGGCAGGAGAATGGCGTAAACCCGGAAGGCGGAGCTTGCAGTGAGCCGAGATCGCGCCACTGCACTCCAGCCTGGGGCAGAGCGAGACTCCGTCTCAAAAAAAAAAAAAAAAAAAAAAAAACCCCTTACTTCTATCAAGCACTAAGGGAGAGGCCTAGTAAGTATTACACATTTGTGAAGCTGATACAATTAGTACAAAAATGAATGCTTATACAAAAGGCTATCTTTAATAATATAGTCTTTTTATATATTTTTTGAGACAGTGTCTTTGAGACACTGCCACCCAGTCTGGAGTTCAGTGGCCCAATCACGGCTCACTGTGCCCTCAACTTCCTGGGCTCAGTGATCCTCCCACCTCAGCCTCCCGAGTAGCTGGGACCACAGGTGTGTACCATCACACCAGGCTAATTTTTAAAATTATTTGTAGAGACAGCAATTCCCTATGTTGTTCAGGCTGGTCTCGAACTCCTGGGCTCAAGGGATCCTTCCACCTCAGCCTCCCAAAGTGCAAGGGTTACAGGCATGAGCCACTGTGCTCAGCCTACATAGTAATTCTTACATCCTTTCATATTTATTCTATTTTTTAAAGTTTTGTTTCAAACGTATTTTAAGTCAATTCCTCAAAAAACAAAAACAAAAAAAGGTGTCTACTCTGACACTCATGTATTCATTCAGGAAACATTTCGAACTGACTACTCTGTGCAGCACTTATCAGTGGTAGAACGTTGTGCTGAATACCAGTCCCTACCTTCAAGGGAATTACTCTTTGGTAAGAGTTATGCTTAAACAGCTAGCTACAATAGGAGATGACATTTGAACTAGGCTTTGCTCAAATAAATTGTATTTAGAGTTGTGAAAAATGGGAAAATGAGACACGTAACATAAAGGAACGGCATAAACAAAGGACAAAAAAAAAGTCTGAAAACAAATGGCACATTCAGGAAATGGTAAGTCACTGTGGTAGAGAAGTAGATGGAAAAATATCTGGATTAGTAATTTAAGCTGCAGGAATGGGAGCCATGGGAGGTTTTCAAGTAGACTTAGAAGGAGAACTTGGACAACAGCATAGACGACAGAATCAAGAGAGAAACATTACGCAACCATTTCAGTAATCCAGGTGAGTGGTAATACAGTCTTTAACTGGGACAATGGTGGAAACAGAATGATTAACAATTACAAAGGTAGAATTGACCCCACTTGACAATCTGTTAGATGAGGGATGGGGATTAGAAGGGCAGTGGGAAAGATGTGAAATTTCATAGACGACTGAAAAGGCGGGGGCATGGAGGGTGGGGAAGCAAAGTTAGCTCCAGACCTCATGGTTCACAGCTAACATTAAACACCAAATGGATTAGAGAATTTTTTTAAAAAGAAAACATAGTTATATACTCTTGAAATGAGAAAGAAGTTTACAAACAAGACTACAGAAGCAGAAATCAGAAAGGAAAAGATAAATTGGCTAGTACTTAAACTTCTGTAAGGTCATTTTTAAAGAACTAAATAAAACTTTAACAAGGGCCGGGTGCGGTGGCTCAAGCCTGTAATCCCAGCACTTTGGGAGGCCAAGACGGGCGGATCACGAGGTCAGGAGATCGAGACCATCCTGGTTAACATGGTGAAACCCCGTCTCTACTAAAAAATACAAAAGCTAGCCAGGCGAGGTGGCGGGCGCCTGTAGTCCCAGCTACTGGGGAGGCTGAGGCAGGAGAATGGCGTAAGCCCAGGAGGCGGAGCTTGCAGTGAGCTGAGATCCGGCCACTGCACTCCAGCCTGGGCGACAGAGCGAGACTCCGTCTCAAAAAAAAAAAAAAAAAAAAAAAAACTTTAACAGGAAAGGTTACTGGAGGAAAAAAATCACAACATATAACAAAGAGCTAATAATATTCTATAATCTTTATACGTATATACATTTTAAACACTTGAAATAAAATGACAAACATTTCCCTAGAAAAATATGCTAGAAATACAAATAAAAAAATTCATAAAATATACATATAGCCAGTAATTTATACGAAAATTTCTCAATCTTACTACTAACCCAAGAAATGCGAATTAAAGTAACAATATCACCATCTTCAGTTATCAGACTGGCAAAGATTTTTAAAAATAACTTATTGTTGTCCAGTGTGTGGGGAAACCCCACATTCTGACACACAATTCTAGGAGAAAATCTGGCACCATATACCATCCATAGCAAACTGACAAACACTTCTATAAAAGGAAAAAAGACAAGGCTTTTTCTTATTTTTAAAAGATGATTTGGTGAGTTGTGGCATGGATGACTGCATAAAAGATGATGCCATTAAACAAGACTGGGGACACCCACAAAAGCCAGAGAGGATGATCAATTCATAGTTGAAACATGTTCGGCTTGAAATGTCAATGGGACATCCAGAGAGGGGCATCTTGCAGGTAGTTGGAAACACAGGTCTCTGGAGGGAGACCTGTTGCTGAAGACCTAAATCTGGAAAATGGCACCACAAGAGTAGATAAGCTCACAGAGAAAGAGGTTGTGGAGAAAAATTTAAAAGCTGAAGCACTGTGTCTCAGAGAACACCAACATTTAAGAATTGAAAGAGACAAAGACAGTGTCTGTGATCAAGTTCAGGACCAGGAGAGAATCACACAATGGCAATCAAGGAAGGAAAAAATCAGCAAACTAGTAGAGGTCACCAGCTTTCAATGCTGCAAAGAGGCAAGTGGTAAAGAGAAAAGGATGCGGCACACAAGCAAGAAGGTCATCTTTGGCTCCCGTAAGGGAAGTCTCAGTGGAGTGGTGACACAGGAGACCAATTAAAATAACCAGAAAAGTAACTAAATGTAGGAAGGAGAGATAGCAGATGTAGGCTTCTTTTCTAATTTTAATTTTGTTTTAATAGCGGAGACAAAGTTTCACTATGTTGTCCAGGCTGGTATGGAACTCCTAAACTCAAGAGATTCTTGCCTTCCAACCCCCAACTCCCTCCCCGCCCCCTTCTCCACCTCCCAAAGTACTGGGATTACAGGCATGAGTCACTGCACCCAGCCAACTTCTTTTTCTAGAAGTATAAGAAGGGAAGAGGAAAACTAGGGGAATGGAGAAGGAGTTAGTCTGAGATGGTGACATGTCCTGGGAAAGTGTCTTTTTTTTAAAATGATCGTGGAAAAAGCATATATATTTATAGTCTGCAAGAAAAGAACACGTGAAGGAGGGGCTAAAGATATACAAATAAGAACAAAAGAAAGTAAGGTTCTGAAGAGCAGAGGTGGCAGCCAGCTACAGAAAGGAATATACCCCGCTTCTTCCCTGAGAAAAGAGGGAAGGAAATAAGAACAACCAAGAATGACATGTTATCCAGCCAACTTCTCTGAGCTTCCATTTTCCATATATAAAGCAGGACTAGCAACACACCAAACTTCATAAGGTTGTTGTGAGGATTAAATGAAATGATACATATCAAATACTAGTGAGGGGAGCAAAGATCACCTGGAGTCCACTAAGGAGACCATCCAGAGGCAAAACTTCTTATCTGAGGAATTTAGAAGTAATCAGACTTCCCTATTATCTAAAATCAGCACCTGGTTCTAGCCCTCTTACAACTTAAAATGTGTAAGTAACTAGAATTTCTATACATCTCTGGAATGCCATGCCGAAACTCACTGTGCAACCCTTGCTGACATTACGTCTAAAAATGTAATCATTTGTCATGACCTAATGTGGCTAATATGGTCCAAATTACCCTTAAGCTCCTGCTTTAAGTTCCATAAATACCCTAAGGAAAAATCCACCCTGAGCTCAGTTCTCTCTTGCTGAGGCATTCTTCTGCAGAGTTCCTTCTTTCTAATAAAACTTTCCTTTTCAAACCTATACTGTTATCAGTAAATTCTTCCTATCAACCTGCAAGCTGACTACTTTCCAGTGCCAGGGCTCTGATACCTCACCCAGCAACTAGTAGTAGGCTCTATAACTATGTATATGTGTATGTATACATGAGTGTGGGGGGTGAAACGGTTAGATCCACAGAAATAAACCTACTAATGGAGTCTGACACTTCATGATTTATGTAATACCTAACTTGTCTTACTGATAACACTTTTCAAAGGGAGTATATATTTGGCCCTACCCACTCTACACTCAGCAAGACAAAGAAATAACTATACTGAGAACTCTACTGTGGTAAACCTTAAAACAAGCCCAGACTAAAAGCATATGTAGAAAAGAATACGGGTGGAAATCTGAATTAGGGGTCTGTGGAGAGGAAACCAGTTGAACAAGTTCTGCAGAGCACATGACTTCAGTGGTTTCCCAGCTCTGTGCAATACAGAAGGGGAACATACCAATGCAGGAACTGACTACTTCAAGCCATTGAGATTCAGTTCCTCCAGGAACAGCTCCTCTGGTACCACACCCATCTTGCACAGCAAACATCACCAAATGCCAGGGTTACTCTATGCTAAAAACCTCCCAAATTTGGCTTTCTCTACAATTAGGATTCTACTAAACCACTAACACTTCTGAGCACCACCTAGGCACTGGAAACAGCCTAGAAATTTCCATATGGTAATGGTAAATCTAAGTCTTGAGAGAAAGGAATGCAGAGTATTCCATAAAGCATTCTTCACCATACACAGAGAGAAGGGAATCAGGATGACTTCCCAGAGAAAATGGTATTGATTTTATAGGTCTTGAAAGACTTGCGGTGTGTGCTGATAAGGGAGAATACATCAGGCCAAGGGCAGAGAATATGCAGACCCTTGGAAGGATTTACACAGGAATTAAATAATAAGATTTAATTCAAAAGACCATTCTGAGCAGTTGTAGATTAGGAGAAGGGGCTAGAGAGAAGTGAGGAGACACTAAAGAAAGTATTGCAGTAATCCAGCCAAGAAACAAAAAAGGCTTATTTTCCAAACCATAAAGGAAAATGAGAAATCTTGGTAGTATCTGTTTTAAAGGAAACTTGAGTATAAATTAGGCCAATCTGAAAAGCTACAGGAATAAGTGAAAAACAGGGAAATGTTTTTGCTTCAAGTTACATATTTAACTTCTGTGTGTATTTATATCTAATACAGACCCCTGAGCAAATCACTTCATTCTTAGCATAATCAGACAGAGTAGGTCAAGTCGACTTGTCAAAATTACATGTCTAATTGTTTTATTTCAATAGGGTCCCCAGTCTTATTGGAGCAATGGAAACTAGATCATAGTGATGGGTTGCACAACTCAGTAAATTTACTAAGTATTATTGAATTGTACATTAAAAACAGGTGGATTTTGTGGGATATGTATTAAACTCCAATAAAGTTTTTTGTTTGTTTGTTTAAGTCTGGGCTAACAGATTAACTACCTACTCCTTGATCAAGTCTTCAGATCCAGAGTCTGGTGAAACATTACCATGGTCAGCTGTCTATCTATCCATCCATCCCTAGTTTACCACTTATCATGGAGCATGAAAGACTTTTTAATCTTAAATGAAATGAAATTCCAAAACTGAGTTAAATCTAGAAGATAGCTAAGTCTCAGAAGCTACAGCCTAATCATTACTAACCCGTGAGCAGCTCTTGAGAAGAAAAAAACAGGTAAGAGTCCTCTACAAAGTAGAAGACAGATACCTATTTCTTTGTAAAAGCAATCCTCTGCTAGAGCCATATTATGTCAAAAATTTAATTTTCACACCCATTATTTAGTAAGAAAAAAAAAATGGGGGGTTAACTATGATACACATTAAGAACAGGCTGCAGTGAGCCGAGATCACACCACTGCATTCCAGCCTGGGTAACAGAGTGAAACCTGTGAGAAGAAGGGGAGGGGAGGGAAGGGGAG
>NW_016816641.1:693205-700888 GCF_001698545.2 Rhinopithecus bieti
AGGGGAGGGGAGGGAAGGGGAGGGGGTACTTGCCTTCTAAGGCTAATACTGCATTAGGGAAGAGAAAAGTTATAATAAAGATACATGAGAGAGGAACATCTAACTTAGACCTGGGGTAAGGATGGATGGCCAAGTGAGTTTCCCAGAGGAACGCTAACTGATTTTCTTAGATAGGCAATATATTTTTTACACAGGTCAATACTTCAATACACAGTTCAAAATTCAAAAAGTATAAAAAAGATACCCAATTAAAAGGAAGAAAACTCCATGACGTGGACAGGCAAGAGTGACATATGCTGCAGAGACTGAGTACTAGAAAAATTGCCATGGGACACAGCAATTAGGCCATTGGTGCTATGAGCAAGAGAAATTTCAGTGCGGAAAAGGAAGGCACAGGAATTACATCCAAATGAGTTAAGATAAGGAAGTGAATATAGGGGCAGGGCACGGTGGCTCACACTTGTAATCCCAGAACTTTGGTAAACCAAGGTGAGTGGATCACTTGAGCTCATGAGGTCGAGGCCAGGCTGGGCAACCTGGTGAAACCCGTTTCTACAAAAAATGTAAACATTAAGGCCTGGCACAGTGGCTCACGTCTGTAATCCCAGCACTTTGGGAGGCCAAGGCGGGTGGATCATTTGAGGTCAGGAGTTTGAGATCAACCTGGCCAACATGGTAAGACCCCCATCTCTACTAAAAATACAGTGAGCCAAGATTGTGCCACTCACTGCACTCCAGCCTGAGTGACAGAGCCAGACCTTATCTCAAAAAAAAAAAAAAAAAAAGTGAATATAGGAAATTTTCCTTGAAAGAACAAAGAGGGGACAACAATCAGAGTGTCTAGGATTAAGGAAGTGTATCTTGAACGGGTGAGGATGTTCATGTGCTAAAGAGAAAGAACCAGCAGGAAAAAAAGTGCAAGTTATAGTTGGGAAAATCATATTGGAATAAGAACCCTAGAAGACAAGAAGGTAGGATAGGATCTAGATCTAGATCACAGATAGAAGGTTAAGTGTTAGGAGAAAAAATATGTTTTTCCCACTGCTACAGGGAAAGAGGTCAAGATGGCATATTAAGCCAATGTGGTGGCATGCACCTGCAGTCCCAGCTACTCACAAGGCTGAGGTCTGAGGATGGCTGCAGCCCAAGAGTTCCAGGCTGCCATGAGATATGATTGCGCCACTGCATTCCAAACTGGGCAAGAGAGCAAGATCCTTTCTCTAAAAAATAATTAATTGATTTTTTTAAGAGACCATGTTAAATGAGATGGGGTAAATTTGTTAGGGCCAAAACGTGAAGAAGTTTTGAGAGAAAACAGATGTCATCAAGCCATGATGCAGGAAGGTAGAGACAGGGATGCCAACAAAGAATAAAAGGTTTAGTGTAACTTTTAGGTGATCAGCCCCACCCATCTCTGCCAATTCAAATGTTACCTTCAAAAGTCACCTCTCCTCCACGAACCTTTCATGACCTACCATCAGAAATAATCTCTTCTCGTTCCAAACTTCTTCTAAATTTTCTTATGGCACTTTATATCTCTTTATCGCCTAATAGTTATTTATGTACATAAGGGTGGAATCCTTCAACTTAATATCCTCAAGCACCTACTTCGTGAAAAGCACTGCAGTGACAGGTGCCATTGGGTACCAGGAAGTGGAAAGAGCTTCAACTCTAAAGGAGCACAGAGAAAAAGACAAATACACATAGTGCTATGTTTTCCCTTGAAAGGGAAAAGCCTGACCATACAATGCCAGCTTATCTTGCAAAACCCAGCCATAAAATAATCTTTCCCTCATCTAAACTCTCACACATTAACTATTTGCATCATTTCTTCAGCAATTACATATTGCCTTCTGACACTGAGACTTCGCGTTCTCTGATGTTGGGTAACTTTTCAAATGTTTATGCCCTGTCTGTTCAATTGATCCTTAACCTCCTAAGGGCAGGACTGTTTTATACTTTCGCATCTTCTTCAGTGCTCCCAGAGTGTCCTCAACAATGGAGGAGCTAAAAATGTGTCTTACTTGCTTTAAAGTAACTATTTTATTGGAGGAATTTTCCCAACTTCTTAGCCATGTTAGAAAAAAATGAGCAATGGAATAGAATCAAGTCATTCAAAATAAAATGGTTTTAATAACACAGGAAATGAAAATAAAACTGTTTTAAATAACTTGAGAAAATACTTAGGTTAGAACACAACAAGCTTCCATTAAACTGTTACACAGTCTAAGCCTGAAAATCTGCAACATGGGTTTTCCCAAAGCAGCTCAGACACTGTTTGGAAATTTCTTTATTGTTATATAAGAAATTATCCTCCTATTAAGCAGATTTCCATTGTCTAGTTCTGTTCCCCTGGCACCACACATGACAAAATGAACCTATCTCCCATCTCTCAGGAATTTTTTAGTAAAGTAGTAAAATGTTAATATAACAGTTGACTGAATTCCTAAACTGGATGAATGGTTGAGCTTCTGAGATTCTGATTTTATATTCCTTCTAAATCTTGTTTCCATGTTATACAGCCTCAGTATTCTCAATCATTCTTCATACATCATAATTAGTAGACCCTTTATCATCCTGGTCATGCTCATCAAACATCCTCTCGTCCCAGAGCAATAACCAAGTCTCAACTAATGGACGCCCAGCACCCACTGATGGGGAGTGGTTCTTCAGCTTCTATTTTGAAATGGATTCTGATCTATCAGCAGTGCTTGCTGTGGGTGTGAAATAACCTACCACAAATCTAACATCCCTGCTCTAGACTACAAGATCCATCTTAAAGTATGGCCTCCAGAACTAAATACCAATTTCAGGAAGCCTCTAATTAGTCCAGAGGACAGTGGAATCATCTTTTCCTTGGCTGCATATACCATATATCTACTAACGAGGTAATGAACTTCTCAGGTTTCTTTCATTTTGTTTTTGTTTCCCACTAATGCTATTCCCACTAATGCTACTTCTCTCCCTTATCCTGTACACTTTTTGAACTCCGATGTAGGACATCATACTTATTACTAATGAATTTCATTATTAGATTCACGGTATATTGAAAGCAAAATGTGTCTTACAATATATTAACTATCTCTCCAGAAACAAGTAAAACCCAAATTTCATTGACACCTCACTGACGCCCTAGTAAGTCCCAATCAAAATGTTTACAAATAACATGCCCTAAAAGTGCTTTCTCTGAACTAAAAATCTGCAGCTCTTTTTGCTGAGATACGATTCGTAACGTAAACTCATTTTAAATATACAATTCAGTTGCTTTTAGAATATTCACAATGTTGTGCAACCATCATCACTATCTAATTCCAGAACACTTTCACCACCCAAAAACAAACCCCGGCCGGGTGCGGTGGCTCACGTCTATAATCCCAACACTTTGGGAGGCTGAGGCGGGCGGGGGATCACCAGGTCAGGAGATCGAGACTATCCTGGCTAACACGGTGAAATCCCGTCTCTACTAAAAATACAAAAAATTGCCAGGTGTGTGTTTTTCTCTGATTCACCAATCTGGTGACCCTGTCCAAAAGGAAATGATGTTAATGTGACAGGGCTTTTCTTAGGGAGCTCATGTTGGCTCCCAAGCATCATTTTTCTCGATAAGTGTTCATAAGTTACCCATCTGACAACGTGCTCTGGAATTTTTCTGGTCCAATGTTTTGCCAGAAACTAGTTTACTAGACCAGAATTTGTGATATTTATCTTTTCCTTTTTAATAATTAGTACATCTGCAACCCTCATTTTTAAAAACCACACTCCCGTCTTTGCAATGCTTTAAAGATCACTGAGCAATTATACTTATCCAATTAGTACAATTATGGCTTTAATTTAAGCTCTATAAGCCAAGAACTGGATAACTCAATGGAGAATGTAAACGAACTATCATAAAACACAAAATAGCTGAGAATTGACCATGAACATCTCCCAAATTCTTATTTGAAATAGTCTCTGTTTAAGAAAGTCTTAGAGTTCAAAAATAAAAAATAAAGTAAAAGAAAGAAAAAATAGCCCCTTAAATCCATAACTCTGATAGAAAAGTGTTCGCAAACCAAAAAAAAAACAAAACAAAACAAAACAAAACAAAACAAAACCTGGAACACTACTGATAAAGTAGGTTTGAAGAATATTGCATACACTATCCTCGGCCTTGGAGACAGAATTTACAAGTCTATGATAAAGATTCCAAGTAATTTGCCACTTAAATAATATTTGGCTTGGTTTTAACTCAGTATTTCTGAAACTTATTTCACCACAATAAGTTTTTGTAATATTTATTTCAGTATTTCTGAAACTTATTTCTTTAATATCACAGCACAATATACCTCAAAAAATACTGATCTAGAAAGTCAGCCACACAGTTTTTCAAACTCCAAATTTGCACTCTTCTTTAACACAAAGAATGAAAATTGTTAGTTTGGCAAGTCTAGTCATCTCTTCACAGTCTTTATGTCAAAGCTGTTAATCCAAAACCTGTTTTCTCAATGCCAACTTTACTACACACAATTAATCTGTTTAGCATTACAATATAACTTGCTTGAAAGCACTTTGGAAAATCCTAACCAAATTCCCTAAAAGGATAGTTAAGCCATATGTTTCAAAAAGCTCAACAGCTGAAACTGCCTTGTTCTGAAAAAAATTAAGGTATCAGTTCATAAACTAGAGCACAAGACACCCTCCAGAGCACATTTCCTAAGACACTGCTAAGACTCGAAATGTAAGATACAATCCAAAACTCAAAAAAGCAGGATCTCTTTCTCACTCTTCACACCAAAATAAATTCCAAATGGATAAAAGAGTTAAATATTAAAACACTTTACATCCTAAACATACTAGAGGAAAACACGGGAGAATATTTTTATATAATCTCAGTATAGATAAGGACTCTTTAAAAATCATGCAAAAAATTCAAAAGCTAAAAGTAAAATATTAGTAAGTTCAAATACATTTTAAAACTTTATTTGAAATACAAAGTCAAAATTTAAAGGACAACGGCCGGGTGAAGTGGCTCATGCCTGTAATCCCAGCACTTTGGGAGGTCAAGGCGGGCGGATCACCCGAGATACGGAGTTCGAGACCAGCCTGGCCAACATGGCAAAACCCTGTCTCTACTAAAAAACACAAAAATTAGCCCAGTGTGGTGGTAAGCGCCTGTAATCCCAGTTCCTCGGGAGGATGAGGCACAAGAATCGCTTGAACCTGGCCGAGATCACACCACTGCACTCCAGCCTGGGCAACAGAATGAGACTTGCTCAAAAAAAAAAAAAAAAAAAAAAAAAAAAAAAAAAAAAAAAAAAAAAAAAAAAAAAAAAAAATTGGACAAGGTGGAATGAATATTTATAACAATTTCCTCAATATATAAAGAACTCTTACCAATAAGAAAAGAACAATAATCCAATAGAAAATGAGCAAAGGATTCTGCCGAAACAGTTCACAGAAAAGAACATACAAATGGCTTTCAAACACATGTAAAGATGCTCATCTTCACTCATAATTAGATAATCCAAAAATGTAGCTACAATGAAATACCATTTTCACCTATGAAACTGGCAAATGTAAAAAATCTGTAATACTCTGGATTGGTAAAATTAAAGGGGAAACAGCCTTCTTATGTGTACATTATTGACAGGCAGATGTGTAAACTGGTACGACCTCTTAGGAGAGCAAATTGACAATATTTATGAGAACTAAATATGCATATTCCCTTTGACCCAGAAATTACACTTTCAGAAATTTGTCCTGCAAGAATACTCATACATGCACAATGGCATACCTACAAAGTGACTAACCACAGCACTTTTTATAACAGCAAAAGCTGGAGAGAAAATGTCCATTAACAGGTTAACTCCAAAACTGAAAACTAAGGAACTGTGAGGGAAAAAAAGAGGCACTTCATTCCACATTCACTCATGTGGAATGAATCTTCAGATGCAAAGCAAAACAGTGGTTCATGCCTGTAATCCCAACACTTAGGGAGGCCAAGGTGGGCAGATAACCTGAGGTCAGGAGTTCAAGACCAGCCTGGCCAACATGGTGAAATCTGTCTCTACTAAAAATACAAAAATTAGCCAGGCGTGATGGCGGATGACTGTAGTCCCAGCTACTTGGGAGGCTGAGGCAGGAGAACTGCTTGAACCTGGGAGGTGGAGGTTATAGTGAGCCGAGATTATACCACTGCACTCCAGCCTGGGCAACAGAGCAAGACTCCATCTCAAAAAACAACAACAAAAAGATGCAAAGCAAAATGTACAGTGTGCTACCACTTCTAAACAAATCAAAGTGATGTGTATTTATATGCACAGAATATTTCTGGAAAGAGACACAATCATGATAGCAGTTCCATGTGGGGAAAATAACTGAATAGCTAGAGAAAGAAGACTAAGGATATAGACTTTTTTTCAGTGTTACATACTTGCATAGTCTCTGAATTATGTATCATGTCTGTGTATTACCTGTTACTAAGAAAAAAATGTTTTAAATTTAAAACTTTTAAATCAAGACCAAATCTATCTAAAAAAACATTTCTATGGGGATTCTCAAATTAAGGAAAACCCCAAAAGTCAAGCCACTGTCAAACACTACCTTTTCAAACTATCAATTATGAAAAGGCATTGCCCAAACTAATGACATAGTATGTCTTCAGGGAAGAAACACATTTTTGTGCAGCGGCGTGATCATAGCTTACTGCAGCCTGGAATTCTTTGTTAGGCTCAAGTGATCCTCCCACCTCAGCCTCCCGAGTAGTTGGAACTACAGGTGTGTGCCACCACACCTGGCTTTTTTTTATTTCTTATATTTTGTAGACACAGGGTCTGAATATGTTGCCTAGGCTGGTCATGAACTCCTGGCCTGATGCTACCCTCCCTCCTCGGCCTCCATAAGTGTTGGGATTACTGGTGTGAGCCACAATGCCCAGCTCCAAAAAACATTTTGTTATAATAGTCATTTAAGTAAAAGATAAACTTTGTTTACTTTTAGCTGTTTTAAAGGTCATCTGAGATGTATGTTATTTATAGTAAAATGACCTGCTGATTAAGGCGCACTGCGTATCTGTGAGACTTTTTCTATTTAAATGTTATCATTTTCCTATTTTTAATGATCATACTTTTTTTTCTCTTCTTTTCAACTTTTCCTTTTCTAATTTTGCCCCATTCCCTGTTGTATTCCTCAGTTCATTCCATTTTTAGGATCACTAGTTAATTCTATTCGAGAAAATATTTTTAATTTCTTATGTTGTTCATCAATGATCCCAAGCAACAGTCTTGACACTTTTTAACTTTATGAATAAATACCTATCAGAGTAATACAATTTCCTTCTGCTACAGAAACCTCACAGTTCTTAGAGCCCCGTGTGTCTCAATCCCCAAACAGCTGCCCCAACAGAAGCCAAGCCCTGGGCTGGCAGCTGCCTCTCCAATGTTCCTTCTGCTTTCTGTTATGATTTCCAATGAGTCAACAGGAAGGTATTCCGAGTAAAGAAGAAATAGAGGCTTTTAGACAGGACTTTCCACCTCCCACAACCCCAAAAATACAGTTCTTACCAAATGAGCCAAGGCAATTTCCAATCCAATTTGCCACTCCTGTCTGTATGAGGTAACTCTTTAACAAACAAGAAAGTGGCAGGGGCCGGGCGCGGTGGCTCAAGCCTGTAATCCCAGCACTTTGGGAGGCCGAGACCGGCGG
>NW_016816641.1:702138-715370 GCF_001698545.2 Rhinopithecus bieti
TTTTGAGACGGAGACTCGCTCTGTCGCCCATGCTGGAGTGCAGTGGCCGGTTCTCATCTCACTGCAAGCTCCGCCTTCCGGGTTCAGGCCATTCTCCTGCCTCAGCCTCCCCAGTAGCTGGGACTACAGGCGCCGCCACCTCGCCCGGCTAGTTTTTTGTATTTTTTTAGTAGAGACAAGGTTTCACCGTGTTAGCCAGGATGGTCTCGATCTCCTGACCTCGTGATCTGCCCGTCTCGGCCTCCCAAAGTGCTGGGATTACAGGCTTGAGCCACCGCGCCCGGCACAACTATTTTAAAAAAAATTTTAACCCAACATTCAAACTTAAGCAAGTAAACTCTTACTTTTCAAAATAAACCATTAACCAGATCTTTCTTAAACATTTATATGTTTAAGATTTTTTAAATTCACACACTGTCAAACCACGGAGATCAATCAGATTACTAGGAGACTTCTAGAAAAAAAAAGGAGGAGCAGAGCCCTGATTTGATCCGGTAGGCCACAGGCCCTCCAGGTTCCACTGGCGCTTCACTCAGCTAGCTCAAAGATATGGTCTCTAGGCAACCAAGTCCTGAATTAAGCAAACAACCACAGTAATATGAATCACTTCCGGATGTTCTCACTTTGCCTACCGGCGCTTTCTTACACAAATACTTGTCAAGGGGTTTATTTAGCACCAGCTAGAAACAATCAAGTGTCCATCAGATACCACAAGGCTTAAAAATGTTCAAAACAGGTTCCACTACCAACTGATATTCCCAGATGTGACACTGTGAAGCAGAAGGAATTGTACAGCAATCAGAGGCAGGTCACCACACTAAGCTGGAAAATGACATTCCCAGAACATGCCAACTTGGGTCCTCACATGTATTTTTACTATTTTGTCATTAGGGACATTAAAATATATAAAAACAGTTGCTCTGACCTTAAGACCAGAAGAAATACATGCCAAATGAAGTCAAACTAATGGGCCACACTTAGCCCAGCCAGATTTTTTCCCCAGCCTTGACTGGTGGACAATCCATTCACTCAGCTGCCCAATTAACACTGGTTTTTCATAGTCACATCTATTTCAACACCTATTGATTATAAGGGGAAGTGGTAAACTATGTAACCCAACTCTCTTGGCTACCTGCTCCTTTTTTTTCACCTTGAAAGAGTCTTTTGTGTCACACTATTCTTCATGAACTAAAAAGAGATCATTTAAGTTATTAACAAGAATGGAGATGGAAAAGGACTTAATTAAAAATAAAAACTACAATAGGACAAAGCAACTACCGTTAACAGAACCAAGGAAAAAATATCAAGACTGTAGAAAATCAAGTCAGTGCAACAAAAGATGTATGTGAGACACATACCTAGAATGCTTATTTAACATAAACAAAATGAAGAAGAGTCATAAAATAGACTACATAGATCTAACTAATGATCAGAACTAATCAATACAGGTATAATGGACAATTTCCTAGAGCTAAAATAAACAAACAAGAGACATTATAAACCAAGAAGAGTCTCCACATTACAGGCAAAATTGCTAAGCCAATATCAACCCTAATATGCTAACTGGGGAAATGTTTATACCTCAAGGAACAACAATTCTACAAATTTCAAGTCACAAAAAAAGGAAAAAAAAAAATCAAGTTACTTGTCATAGAGTTAAAATTAAGCTAGCTTCAGATGTTGTTTCTCAATAAGAGGTATAAGTAAACAAAGTCATATATATTTTTCTCAAAAAAATGAAATATGGTTCACCATAATAGAATGTAAAAGTCCAGAACTAGAAATATATATATAATATTTGACAAAATAGACATCAATTGCTAATAATAAACAGCTGGTTTTTAAACGCTATTAGAGGCCTGTAATTCCACCACTTTGGGAGGCTGAGGCAGGAGGATCAGTTAAGGCCAGAAGTTCGAGATAAGTTCCCCTTACAATCAACATAACAAGACCCCATCTCTACAAATACATAAAAATTAAGCCAACAGATTATTAAACTGAAAATTTTGGTAAGGTTTTAAAGAAATTAAACTATCTAGACTTTGAGTTGATAGAATAAATCACAAATCAAAAGACTGACATTTAAACTCAAAAAAAATTTAAAACTACAATGAAGAAAACAAATACAATGAAACATCAAGGGAAAATGTTTCTTTTTTTTTTTTTTTTTTTTGAGACGGAGCTCGCGTCTGTCGGGGCCCAGCGCTGAGTTGGGCAGTGGCCGGATCTCACGCTCACTGCAACCTCCCTCCCGGGTTCAAGCAATTCTCCTGCCTCAGCCTCCCAAGTAGCTGGGACTACAGGCGCCCGCCACCTCGCCCAGCTAGTTTTTTTGTATTTTTTAGTAGAGACGGGGTTTCACCATGTTAGCCAGGATGGTCTCGATCTCCCGACCTCGTGATCCGCCCGTCTCGGCCTCCCAAAGTGCTGGGATTACAGGCTTGAGCCACCGCGCCCGGCCAAGGGAAAATGTTTGTAGCAAATACGAGAGAAAGTCAATGTCCATGTTATAAAAGAGCTCACAAAAGTTAACATCATGATCCTAGAAGCCAAGCACATAACAAAAATAGAAAATTTGCATAAGAAAATAATACTGATAAACAAATATATAAGAAAATGTTTAACCTCTCAGCAATCAAAGCAATAAAACTTTAAACAGGAATAAACCTAAAAAAATTATGAACATTAGATGGCCACTGAAAATAGTAAATCAAGACAGTACAGGCCGGGTGTGGCTGCTCACGCCTGTATCCTTCTGCACTTTAGCAGAAGGACGGCTTGAGCCCCAGGAAATGGAGACCAGCCTGGCAACACAGAGAATCACCATCTCTACAAAAAAAAAATATTTTTTTAATTAGGTGAGGTGGAGTGGGTCTATAGTCCCAGGTACCTGAGAAGCTGAGGTAGGAGTATCTTTGTTCTTTCAAGGAAAATTTCCTATATCCACTTTTTTTTTTTGAGACAATGTCTGGTTCTATCACCCAGGCTGCAGTACAGTGGTGTGATCTCAGCTCACTGCAACCTCCACCTCCCAGTTCGTGATTCTTGTGCCTCAGCTTCCAGAGTAGCTGGGATTACAAGCACATGCCACCATACCCAGCTAATGTTTTTTGTATTTTTAGTACAGATGGGATTTCACCATGTTGGCCAGGCTAGTCTCGAACTCCTGGCATCAAGTGATGCGTCTGCCTTGGCCTCCCAAAGTGCTGAGATTACAGGTGTGAGCCATCGCGCCCAGCCAAGATACTCAATACTTTATTGTAATATAGGCTTTGTGCTATATAATTTTGCCCAAGTGTAAGCTAACATCAGTATTCTCAGCACAATTAAGGTGGGCTGGGCTATGATATTCAGTAGGTTAGGTGTATTAAATGCATTCTGACTTACAATATTTTCAACTTTCAATGGGTTTATTGGGATATAATCCCTTCATAAATCAAGGAACATCTGTGTAGTAACTTAAAAATCTGAATTTGTGGCCGGGCGCGGTGGCTCAAGCCTGTAATCCCAGCACTTTGGGAGGCCGAGACGGGCGGATCACGAGGTCGGGAGATCGAGACCATCCTGGCTAACATGGTGAAACCCTGTCTCTACTAAAAAAAATACAAAAAATTAGCCGGGCGAGATGGCGGGCGCCTGTAGTCCCAGCTACTGGGGAGGCTGAGGCGAGAGAATGGCGTAAACCCAGGAGGCGGAGCTTGCAGTGAGCTGAGATCCGGCCACTGCACTCCAGCCTGGGCGACAAGAGTGAGACTCCGTCTCAAAAAAAAAAAAAAAAAAAAAAATCTGAATTTGTGATTAGATCTAAAATTTTATACAGTTTTCCTTTTACTTAATCCCTTCTTTTCCTTCATTATAAAATTATCACTGTAAAAAGCATTTTAAATATATAGTACAGTATTAAGCAAAAAGGAAGACTCACACCCTCTAACCCCATTCCAATCCCTAAAAGTATCCTCTGTTTCCGGTGTTTTCCTTCAGGTAAAAGCTAAGGTCTGAAGTGAAAAAACTAGGGTTATCAACCTTAGGACCTTGAAAGTGCCAAGAAAATTCCTGTCATCTTCACGTTAAATCTGCTTTTCCTTTTGCAGATTTAATGTGAAAATTCAAGAGGCCGGGCACAGTGGCTCATGCCTGTAATCCCAGAACTTTGGGAGGCTGATGTGGGTGGATCAGGAGGTCAGGAGATTGAGACCAGCCTGGCCAACATGGTGAAACCCCCGGTCTCTACTAAAAATATAAAAAATTAGCTGGGTGTGGTGGCAGGCACCTGTAATCTCAGCTACTTGGGAGGCTGAGGCAGGAGAATCGCTTGAACCCAGGAGGTGGAGGTTACAGTGAGCCGAGGTAGTGCCACTGCACTCCAGCCTGGGCAACAAGAGTGAGACTCCGTCTCAAAAAAAAAAAAAAAAAAAAGAAATTAGAAAGAAAAGAAAAAAATCAGGATATCGTTTATCCAGGTGCTTGGATAAAAGTTTGTTGAGTGCAGGCCGGGTGCGGTGGCTCAGGCCTGTAATCCCAGCACTTTGAGCACTCTTTTTGTTTTTTTTTTTTTTTTTTTTTTTTGTGGGAGGCCGAGACGGGCGCGGATCACGGGCCGAGGTCAGGGAGATCGAGACCATCCTGAGTAACACGCGTGGTGAAACCTGTCTCTTTACTAAAAAATACAAAACTAGTCCGGGCGGATACGGTGGCCGGGCACCGGGTAGTCCCAGTACTCGGGAGGCTGAGCGCGAGCGAGAATGCGTGACCCGGGAGGCGGAGCTCTGCAGTGAGCTGAGATTCCGGGGCCCCACTGCCCACTCCAGCGCCTGGGCGACAGAGCCCCGAGCACTCCGTTTGTCTCATAAATAAAAAGAAAGAAAAAAAAAAAAAAGAAAAAAATTAGCTGGGCATCGTGGGGGGCGCCTGTACTCTCAGCCACTCGGGAAGCTGAGGCAGGAAAATGGCGTGAACCTGGGAGGCGGAGCTTGCAGTGAGCCGAGATCTCGCCACTGCGCTCCAACCTGGGCGACAGAGCAAGGCTCCGTCTCGGAAAAAAAAAAAAAAGTTTACTGCGTGCCTACTGTATTTCACTGTGCCAAGCAATTAACCATCACAGTAACTGTGTAAGATGCACAGTGTTCCCATTCTGCAAAGGACAAATTTGGGCTCACTCCCTGAGGTTAAGCAACTTGCAAAACCAGAATCAGAACTCACACCTGCCAAAACAGAAAGTCTGATTCTTTTCACTGTGGTAAGATATCTCAACATTTAAGATTTTCAAAGACACTGTATTCAGACTTTTTGAATTTCTATTTTACTTAATTATTCATACTATGAGAATATAGAATCACATGACTTTTCTTAGTAGTAATAATGGGTACTAACTAGTTGACTCTTTACATTTCTTAATTTTAAATTTTGCTAAGCTGGGTGCGGTGTCTCACACCTATAATCCCAGCACTTTGGGAGGCCGAGGTGGGTGGATCACTTGAGGTCAGGAGTTAGAGACCAGCCTGGCCAACATGGTCAAACCCCCTCTCTACCAAAAACACGAAAATTAGCCAGAGGTGGCGTCGGGCACCTGTAATCCAGCTACTCAGGAGGTGAGGAAGGCGAATCATTTGAACCTGGGAGGCGGAAGTTGCAGGGAGCCCAGATCGCACCACTGTACTCCAACCTAGGCAACAGTCAGACTCCATCTCTGGGGAAAAAGAAAATTTTTTTTGCTACATTTTCAGCTACATGGTAGGGTAAAAAGCTTTCCCCAGAGATATCAGAAATGAATATGCCCCATTTGCAACATTGTTACAATGTAGAAAAGCACTCAGCTTCAACCACTTTTAACAAATACACTTTTAAATGCAACCCACTTCTTATGGTGGAGCCTGTCCAAGGCTGTTGCACTAAATTAATATCAGAAAAAAGAACAGAGGTTTCTTCTTAAAATGGTCTATGTCACCATTTTAAGAGTTAAGAATAAATCTCACCCCATACTTCCCCTTAGTAATTATAAATAAATGAATAGATCAGCTCCTAGTGCTACCATGTCATTACACAGCTACATGCTATGGTCCCTTAGTCACACTGGGTCTCATGAGATAACTAGATTTCTCATCTGTACAAAGAGAGCTTGGGTAACCATCCTAAAAATGATCTCCCTCAACATTTAAGTGAAGTTCCTCATTTTGAGACTTCTAGAAGTGCTGGGCATGATATTCTTCCTAGTCACCTTGCCTAACCATTTTGTTTTCTTGCTTCTTAAATGTCTTAACTTCTATTTGCATGATCACAGGGTGCCAGCCTGGACATATCCCAATATTCATGGAATTCTGATATCACTTACAGGGAGAAAAGATCTTAAGAGCCCATCCCAGAAAATGCTCTATGCCAACAGTAAAGACATATGCACAAAAAAGACTTTGTTCCCAGGAACTAATTTCTTTCCAAGACACCTTTCCAATTCCTCTAAATTACAAAAAGTGACATGCTTCTGTTTAGTGCTAAGCTCGACTTACCACCGTGGAGTTGCTGACAATCTCCAACCAGCCAGCATTCCTACTTTCCCTTCTACAAGAGGGGTTGCCCTACTCCTTGAGTGGGGGTACAGGCACTCAGAGGCAGAAAGGTGGCCCATGACAGACTTGAAAGCGCACACCAGGAATTGTCTGAAACTCAGAGAATGCTGGAATTAACTTTCTTCCTGTGACCTTTAACCTAGCTGAATTTTCTTCCATTTCCAGTACTAATCATACTTTCTTCTCACTTGCAGACTTCCCTGTTCTGTCCTGCCTGACATGTTCTCTTCTTGGTTCTTTTCACCTGAACCTTATTCTGATCTATTACTTCCTCCTGTCCAAGACCTGAGCACTGAACATACCTCACATATTTAAATGTTACTTCCTTCAATTGAGTGAAATGGTATTCATCACTCCGACACAACTGCTCCTTAGGCAAAACAAATGTAAAACTCAAGAACAGGCAAAAGGATAAAAATAAGCTTCGATTTAAGCATAAATAGTAATTTAAGATGTATAAACGACTCATAAAATCCTTGATCTATTGTGTAGCCCTTAGCAAAAAGCCTTGAATCACTAGGTGATATTTCATTAGAACAGCGGCTTAATTTCAATATTGAAGCTGCTCTCCAAACAATGAAGAAAAACAGCAATCTCTACATTTTCTATTTCTCAACCACTCCCAGTGCTCATTGATAGGAATTACCCCTAAATTTTCCCACTTAACCCTTCAGGGAAACACAAACCCACACCGACAGAAAACTCGCGTCTCTCTACACTTATAGTCTCTTATTTATACTCACTGCCTCTACACAGTCATATTCACTCTCTATACACTCCTCTCTTTTCCCAAGAAAGAACTCTGTTACAGGCATAGGAGAAAATGGAGTGCCCCAGGATACACAATGGGGCCACTGTACTAAAAGGTGGAGCTTTTAGTAGGAGGAGTAGAGGTATTATAAATAGAACTGAGGAGGGGAACCTTTTCTCTCTCCGATCTCTATGATCTTTATTCCTGGCCTTGGAGTTACCGTAAATCCCAGATCTTGGGGCTCCTCCAACTTGGGAGGGGTGGAGGTTATGAAGGAAACAGGATGGAACCAAACCAAAAAGGCAAACTGGGCCTAGTGCTAGAGGGGAAAGAGGGGCCCTAGGAACACACAAGATACAGCACGGCTTACCAAGGTAGGAGAAAGAACTGGAAGAGATTAATAGCTAGCTAATAACAAAGAGCATGCCAATTGTCCTTGGTGCACTCCCAACACTTTTTAGGGGTGGCAGCAGCCACATAGGTGGCTGACAGGGATTCTAGTCCTCTTTTCTCACCATAACATTCCCAGGCTTCTTTCCTTTGGCCTCTCTAGTTATACAATCTAAATAGGTGCTTTCAACATTGATTTTTTAAAATCAAAGCCTTAAACAACAACAAAAATCACCACACCCAGTTTTATGATTGCCTCCATAAAATAGACCAGGCACCTTTCCATGATGCCAGGCCAATGGGCAGGGTGTGCTAGGGTAATATGCCACTATTATGTCCTCCCCTTAAAAAAAAAAAAAAAAAAAAAAACCCGAAGATCATCACAATGTTCACTGTTTTCTCTTTTTTTTTTTTTTGCCGACAGTTTCGACTCTTGATGCCTAGGCTGGAGTGCAGTGGCACTATCTCGGCTTACCGCAACCTCCAACTCCCAGGTTCAAGCAATTCTGCCTCAGCCTCCCGAGTAGCTGGGATTACAGGCAGCTGCCATCACGCCCGGCTAATTTTGTATTTTTAGTAGAGATGGGGATTCTCCATGTTGCTCAGGCTGGTCTCCAACTCCTGACTTCCAGGTGATCCATCTGCCTCAGCTTCCCAAAGTGCTGGGATTACAGGCATGAGCCACGGTGCCCGGACAGTTACTTTTTAAGTATGCAAAATCACTCAACTAAAAAACACCCCAGGGGATCATGCCCCTGGGTGGTCTTTAAAGGAAATGGGCTACTTTCCTATACTGGAAAAAAACATCTGACAGAAAAAAAGACGCTCTAGAGTAGCTGAAAAGAAAATGTCTTGCTAATGCAGCACCTGATGAAGAAAATATGATGAAGTGTAACATTTTACTCAGACCATGATATCCCAGCATAAGGCAGAGTTCTAAAATTGTTTTAAATCTTGTTTCTCAACAGGGGGAGGAGTGGGGGGCAAGGAAGGACCATGGGAATCACTAGAGGCATTTAAAATACAGTCGGCCCTCCTTATCCGTGGGTTCTGCATCCATGGACTCAACAAACTATGGATCAAAAATAGTCAGAAAAAAAATAAAGATACAAATAAAACAATACAGTGTAACAACTATTTATGTAGCATTTACATTGGATCAGGTATAAGTAATCTAGAGATGTTTTAAAGTATATAATATGTAATATGCTAACGTTATATGCAAATACTATGCCATTTTATATAAGGAACTTGAGCAACTGTGGATTCTGGTATCTGCAGGTGTCCTGGAACCAAACCCCCACAGATACCAAGGGACTACTATATATATGTCTGGACCTCCCACCCAGATCTATGGAACCACAATTTCTATGGTAAGGCCCAGATAGCTGTATTTTTTTTTTTTTTTTAGTTCCCCGGGTGATTCTAATGCACACATCTGGTTAACAACCACAGTTAACAAAAAATGATGAGGCCAGGCACAGTGGCTCATGTTTGTAACCCCAGCACTTTGGGAGGCTGACGTGGGTGGATCACCTGAGGTCAGGTGTTTGAGAACAGCCTGGCCGTTATGGTGAAACCCTGTTTCTACTAAAAATACAAAAATTAGCCAGGCGTAGTGGCAGGTGCCTGTAATTCCAGCTACTCAGGAGGCTGAGGCAGAAGAATCGCTTGAACCCGGGAGGTGGAGGTTGCAGTGAGCCAAGATCACGCCACTGCACTCCAGCCTGGGCAACAGAGCGAGACTCTGTACAAAAAAAAAAAAAAAGATAGAAACTATTCTTCAATCAAGAAAACTACAAGTAGACCAAAAAACTCAGGCTTCAGTTTCCTCATTAAATGAGATGGTTGAACAAGATTAGCGGTTGAACTAGATTAGTGGTAGTGTTTGGGGAAGGGGAGGTGTTAGCCAAAATACCCTCTGTAAAAAGTGAATTTTTTCAGGAAATTCAACAGTAAATCAAAAGCAGAGCTACTTTGGAAGGTGTGTTGAGGCTCTTCCCTCTTACCCCCAGGTCACCTCAGTGGAATCACCAAAGCTCCACAGAGCACAAGATGATCTCTTAGAACGGCTGCAGCTTTCAAATTCTTTGACCTTCCAAACCTAGAAATCCACAATTTAAATGGCAGAGAACTTACAATTTTTGTTTTCTTATAAACTTCATGAGAAAATGTCCCCTTTTCTAGTGATATAGCATGTCTTGCTATGTCATCTTCTATTATTTAGAAAGACAAGTGTTATCCTCCTCACTTAAGTCATCACTGAAACCCAAGCTCCAGTTTCCTGGAAGTTTTAAGCTCAGAAAACAAGCCTAGATACAAGAGGGCATGCAAAATACAGGTTAGAGTTTGCCCCAGGAGAAGGAAGAATGGGACCAGAGAGGCACAAAAGAGACTTTAAATGCAGCAATGTTGGTTTTGTTTTGTTTGGTTTTAGAGGAAAGGGAAATATCTCAAGTGTTAACATTTGTTAGTTCTGGGATACAAAGATGTTTGTTGTATTGTTCTCTGGAATTTCCTGTAGCATTTTAAGATTTTCAGAATTAAAATACACACACACACACACACACACACACACACACCTACGTTTATTAGCACCATTTCAAACACCCTTTTTATTAAATGTTAATTACAGATATTTCATTACCCCTCACTTGCCTTCACCCAAGGTCACTTATAGAATACATGATCTATAATTACATCTACCCTGGGACTCTGCAAAAGAACACAAGCACCAGAACAAAAGAAATTAATCACTGATACCAAAATGACACTCTAAAATTAAGACCACAAGGTTGTGGGGCATCTGAAAAAGAAAAAGAACAGCTTTACAAATTCACTTCACAAAGAATGCAGAGGATGCTGCCTCTGAATATTGCCAAACAGATGAACCTACACCAACAGTACTACACTTCTAAGCCTCCCAAACCAAGCACCCACTCCACAGGTCATAGGAGACTCAATTCATATATAAATCAAAATTCATGAAGAATAAGTGAAACATTAAAGCCAAAAACCTCAAACCCTAAAAATGCTATTTCCACCCGACAGTTGGTAATGCCCAAAACATGCACAATAAGCATAAAACTGAACAATACAAACCTGGAAAATTTTTCAGTACACTTAAATGCCCATCACAGTAATTCATGATAAACTGTCATCAAGGCTACTTATTGCCATAAATAAATACCCTACCTATACTTATTCCCTCAACCACCAGCTTCCCAGTTACATCTATAACATACTCAAATAAATCTTTTCTTTTTTCCCCTGCCCCCAAAACAGTTTTGTCACCCAGGCGAGAGCACAGTGGTGAGAACACAGCTCACTGCTGCCTCGACCTCCCGGACTCAAGTGATCCTCCCTCCTCAGGCTCCCAAGTAGCTAGGACTACAGGCGCACACCACCATGCTCGGCTAACTTTTTAAATTTTTTTATAGAGATGAGGTCTCACTATGTTGCCCAATCTGGTCTCAAACAGCTGGGTTCAAGTGATCCCCTCCACCTCGGCCTCCCAACGTGTTGGAATTACAGGCATGGACTACTGTGCTCAGCCTCAAAGAAATCTTTATTTGTATTCACACTATTATCAGTTCCCTTCTCTTAATCTTCTCTCCAGCCAGCCAATCTTTACCTTTTTGCTTCTTCCAAATGACAAAGGTACTCATAAGCCACATTCTGACGTCTCCTTTCATCCATCTCCTCTGCAGTAAGTCTTTCATTATCCAGGACAGCTAAAACATAAAAGAAAGAATGTAAACACCAGGATCTGTAGCGTTCCTGAGTGATAAAAGATTGCCACAGAATCAATTTCCTGCTACTCACCTAGAAAGTCAGGGTAACTAATGAGTGTGTAGCTAGCCAGATGTACTACAATGACTTTCCTAAAACAAGAACTATGTGGTTTCAACTATACTCATCTTGACCTTTTTAAACATGGATGATAGTATAAATATGTACTAAGTTTTAGTGTAATCTTGAAAAATACCGTCTTGAGATTTTGGCCCAAATCTGTCCCTATCTGCCAGAACTCCTTCTAAATACAGATCTGATAATGTTGTTTCCCTCTTTTATTAATGACCAAAGCTTGCAGTTATTGAGAAATAAGTGACAGTAACTATACTAAGCATTTTACACGCATTCTCTCATTGAAACCCCACAACAATCCTGTGATTATCACTCCTATTTTACAGATGAGGAAATTGAGGCTGGCTGAGCCCAGCCCCATGGCTAATAAGTGGCAGGGCCTGAATCCAAATCCGGAGAGTCTGTCTCCAAAGCCTGAGCTTATCCTTGAAGCAATCTGCTTCCTTCATGGGCACCAGGTATGGAATAAATTCCTAACTCCTTGGGAAGGTATTCAAGGCCTTTCCCAGTCTGGTCCCAACTATTTTTGGAAACTTTCCTCTGCCCTTCCTCCCACCACTGTGCAGTCCACACCACTCAGTTCCCAACACAGTGTCCCTCTACTCTTCAATACCTTTGTTCATGCTCTTCCCTCAAATCCTGTCTCTTGTTCCACATGCCCTATCAAACTGTTCTTCTTTTAAGACAGGGTCTTGTTCTGTCACTCAGGCTGGAGTGCAGTGGCACAATCATGGCTTATTGCAGCCTCGACTTTCTGGGCTCAAATGATCCTCCTACCTCAGCCCCAAGCAGCTTGGACCACAGGCGTAGGCCACCACGCCTGGCTAATTTTTTTTTTTTTTTTTTAGAGATGGAGTCTCACTATGCTGCCCAGGCTGGTCTCAAACTCCAGGCCTCAAACGATCCTCTCACCTCGGACTACCAAAGTGCTGGGATTACACGCAGGAGCCACTATGCCTGGCCACCTGTCAAACTTTCTACACAGCATTCTTCAAGGTTCTGTTCAAATGTCACCTTCAGGCCAGGTGCAGTGGCTCACACTTTGGGAGGCCGAGGCGGAGGGATCATTTGAGATCAGCAGTTTGACACCAGTCTGCCCAACACGGTGAAACCCTGTCTCTACTAAAAATACAAAAATTAGCCAGTGTGGTGGGCCGACGCCTGTAGTCCTAGCTACTCGGGAGACTGAGGCAGGAGAATCGCTTGAACCTGGGAGGTGGGAGTTTGCAGTGAGCTGAAACTGCACCACTGCACTCCAGGCTGGGCGACAAAAAAAAGACTCTGTCTCAAAAAAAAAAAAAAAGTCACCTTCCGTGCTCATACTGTGTTCCCTAAGCCCCTTCTCCTTACCTACATTACTCTGTATGGCTAGTAAGCTCAGCATCTTTTATCGTTATTGCCACCTTATAATCATTAGCATGCACACCTGTCTGACTCTCTGATTAAAACGTTCTTTGGAGGCAGGGCCTGATCTTACTCATCTTTAATTTCATAAATGTGGCACAATACCTCACAAATAACTGTTGATGCGTGAAATGTTGATCCTTTAAAAAAGAACATTATTCCCAGAATATAAAATAAAATCGAAAACCTCATAATCCCAAAGGGTCCTCCTTTAGCCAATCCTGCCCGCAGTTCAATGACGTCCAGGGCCAACAACAGAA
>NW_016816641.1:715490-718099 GCF_001698545.2 Rhinopithecus bieti
GGGTCCGAGCTGCCGGCAGCCGCCCTGCCCCACCCGCCCGGCCGAGCCCCCAAGAAAATCGCGCCTCGTCTGCAAGTTAGCTTGGCCCCGAAGCCCCGCGCCGCAGAGCCCCGCACTCACAGCCATAGTGCGGCCGGGCCACGCCTAGCCCGTCAACCTCGTCTGCGGAGGACATGGCGGCCGAGCCCGGGTCTCTGCTGAAGAAGCCGTGAAACCTTAGAGGCGCGGACAGCGGCAGCTGCAGCTCCTGCCAAGTGCGCGGGCTTGCCCGGGTCCCCGAGGCCCCGCCCATGCCGTCAACCCCACCCCGCAGGCCCAGTCCCAGCGGGACCGCCCGAGCGACACCGCCCTGCCGCACCGCCCTGAGCGGCCGGAAAGAGGCGGGGCCAGCGTCACCATACCCCGCCCCCAACTCCGCCCCCTCAGCCCGGCCCCGCAGGCATCCAGCTACCGTCTCCGTAGGCGGAAGGAAGAAGGTAGAGCCCATCCTCCAATCGGGCTCACGCTGAGCTTGCCCTGCCGGGAATGCCCGCCCAGGCTTATAGCCCCGCCCCCAGGGCCACCGCCCTATCCGCAACTCTAACCGAAAAGCTGCTGGTGTCTGCTACCTGAAATCAAAATAGTGGGTCATCTCCCTTCTCTTGCCGGCCCAGCTAACCTCTGCACCAATACTTGGAGAAGGTGGCCCAGGGTGTCTTGTTGGACACAAGCAGGCCCCAAACTGCCATAAAAGCCCTCCAACCCCACTCTCCACAGTTTGGCAACCTGGCCTCAGTCATCTTAGATTCGGCAGCAGTCACCAGATTACCCAGGTATTTGAGATGCAGATGCTAAAGCGGAACTCTGTCCAAACTCCCTACCTTTAGATCCCTTGACATTGTTCTTTGCTCTTTTCCCTTACCGGGGATGCCTCTGCCCCCTGCACCTTGTGGCTTGCCCTTCAGATATTGGTATTCAACGGTATTCTGAGCGCAGCCCTCTTCTGTTTTTTCTTTTTTCTTTTTTATTTATTTATTTATTTATTTATTTATTTATTTATTTATTTGAGATGGAGTCTTGCTCTGTCGCTTAGGCTAGAGTGCAGTGGCGTGATCTCGGCTCACTGCAACCTCTGCCTCCCGGGTTCAAACGAAGCTGACTCTCCTGCCTCAGCTTCCCAAGTAGCTGGGATTACAGGCGCCCGTCACCACGCCCAGCTACTTTTTTTATATTTTTAGTAGAGACGGGGTTTCACCATGTTGGTCAGGCTGGTCTCGAACTCCTGACCTCAGGTAGTCCACCCGCCTCGGCCTCCCAAAGTGCTGAGATTACAGGTGTGAGCCACCGCACCCGGCCCTATTCCGTTTATTCTTTGCCCAACTCAGTAACCTCTTCTACACTCGCCTATAACTGCTGAGGACTCCTCAATATGTATCACCAGACCAGATCATCTGGAAGTCCGTTGGTATTTTCAGCTAATGAACACTTTCACCTGTGCATAGCGCAGACACTTCCAATCCCACGTGTCAAATACTGACCCTGTTCCTGCTATATTCTCCATTCATAGAAGTACTCAATTCCCACTGGGAATACCCCAGGCTCCTTTCCTCACGCCCTACATCCAATCTGTGTTTATTTCTGAGGTGTCTACTTTTGTCTCCATCTCCGTTGTGATTACGCTGTAGTCTCCCTTCTGCCAACCAGATCCTCACAGTTACCACGGTGTTCTCTCTAAAGTGCAAATGCGATTGTGTTTCTCTTTTTAATTTTTTTTTTATTACTCCCTTCAAGATAATGGGCCAAGTTCAGCATGATTTAGCATGCCAAATCATAGCCTGACTCCAGATGTTTTGCTCCAGCTATTTTCAATGTATTCACTCTTCCTTCAAACTATTAAAGATACTTGAAAACCTGTAAGAACAAAACACCGCTGTAGAAAAATGGACAAGTGTTTGGTTTATTAAATCTACAAAGTAAAAAGTTATTCCATTCTTAAGCTTTTAAGTTCACTTTACAAATTATATTGTTCTATTTATAAGTCTAGCACATTTTACCAAACACTTTTCAGAAACTGAATGATTTATTTATTGGGGGGGTCACATTTTTATTGGGGGCCATAGGGGACATGGTCTTCTCCATGTCAATGGAAGTGCTTGCAGTTTCTTCAGCCACTCCAAGCTTGGGCCTTGGGGGTGGCTGGGAATATCCAGTATGTTCCCACCATCTCGGAGGAGCACTGGGTTGTTGTGGGGCGTGGCCTGGTTGATCCTGGTGGAGTACATGGTATAGGGACAGACTGGGGTCAGATTTATAGCTAGGTCCCCGATGGTGAGGAACAGGACCAGCACCCGCAACTTGGGCCAAGCATTCTTGAGAAAGGCAGCCGCAATGGCGGCAAGGACACGGAGCATTCTGAAATTTCCCGAATTTTTTTTTTCTTTTTTTTTTCTTTTTTTTAGAGATGGAGTCTCACTTTGTCGCCCAAACTGGAGTGCAGTGGCCGGATCTCGGCTCACTGCAAGCTCCGCCTTTTGGGTTTGCGCCATTCTCCTGCCTCAGCCTCCCGAGTAGCTGGGACTACAGGCGCCTGCCACCTCGCCCGGCTAGTTTTTTGTATTTTTTAGTAGAGA
>NW_016816641.1:718838-732285 GCF_001698545.2 Rhinopithecus bieti
GGGTGGATCACAAGGTCAGGAGACTGAGACCATCCTGGCTAACACGGTGAAACCCCGTCTCTACTAAAAATACAAAAATACAAAAAAAAAAAAAAAAAATTAGCCGGGTATGGTGGCAGGCACCTGTAGTCCCAGCTACTCCAGATGCTGAGGCAGGAGAATGGCGTGAACCCGGGAGGCAGAGTTTTCAGTGAGCCGAGATCGCACCACTGCACTCCAGCCTGGGCAATAGAGTGAGACTCCACCTCAAAAATAAAAATAAAAAAACATAATAATAATTAAATTTAAAAATAAAGAATGAATTGTGCCTATTCTATTGTCTATATTAGACTTTCTCTTTTTTTCTCTCTCTTTTGAGACGGAGTTTCACTCTTGTCGCCCAGGCTGGTGTGCAATGGCGCAGTCTTGGCTCACTGCAACCTCCGCCTCCCAGGTTCAAGCGATTCTCCTGCCTCAGCCTCCCAAGTAGCTGGAATTACAGGCACCCACCACCACGCCTGGCTAATTTTTTTTTTTTTTTTTGTATTTTTATTACAGATGGAGTTTCACTATGTTGGCCAGGCTGGTCTCAAACTTCTGACTTTGTGATCCGCTGGCCTCAGCCTCCCAAAGTGCTAAAATTACAGGCGTGAGCCACTGTGCCTGGCCTAGATTTTCTTCTTAGTTCATTCAATTGTTTAAAACTTTCTCATAATTTTTTTTTTTTTTTTTTTGAGAGGGAGTCTCATTCTGTCCCCCAGGCTGGAGTGTAATGGCACAATCTCGGCTTACTGCAACCTCTGCCTCCTGGGCTCAAGCAATTCTCCTGCCTCAGCCTCCTGAGTAGCTGGGATTACAGGCACGCACCACTGCGCCCAGCTAATTTTTGTATTTTTAGTAGAGACAGGATTTCACCATGTTGCCCAGGCTGGTCTTGAACTCCTGACCTCAGGTGATCCACCCACCTCTGCCTCCCAAAGTGCTGGGATTACAGGTGTGAATCACCACGCCCGGCCTAGATTTTCTTTCTAATTCATTCAATTGTTTAAACTTTTTCAAAACTTATAATTCCTATAAATAAACATTACAAGCATAACGAAGCTAATATTCTCTTAGATGGTGTGATTCCATAAGTAAACTTAGTAAGCTTTCAACTCAAAACCCTAAGTCTAAAACTAACTCAATTACACATTTAAAATGATTTACAAAAACGCTATCATTCAAATAGGCCAAATTTTCTTAAACATTGAGAATACATAAAATGTGAAATATTTCTTTTTCTTTCTTTCTTTTTTGAGACGGAGCCACACTCTCTCGCCCAGGCTGGAGTGCAGTGGTGCAATCTCGGCTCACTGTAACCTCAGCCTCCCAAGTTCAAGTGATTATCCTGCCTCAGCCTCCTGAGTAGCAGGGATTACAGGCGCACACCATCACATCCAGCTAATTTTTATATTTTTACTAGTGGTGAGGTTTCACCATGTTGGCAAGGCTGGTCTCGAACTCTTGACCTCAGATGATCCACCCACCTTGGCCTCCCAATGTCCTGGGATTATAGGCGTACGCCACCATGCCCAGCGGAAATATTTCTTCTTAATTCCAACATATTAATCCAATTGTGTATTCCATGAAGTCTTTCTTTACTTAATTATAAAGTTTGTCTGAGGTGAAAGCCACAGACATGTTAAGACAGTTACCAACTCTACTGATACCTTACTATACCAAGTGTTGCATATTTATTTTCTCAGCTGATCCTTGTAATAATCCCGTTATGTCCGTTTTACACTTGGAAAAATGGAGACCTAGGTTATTTACCTGAAGCCACACAGCAAGAGGCAGAGCTGGAACTCAAACCCAGGCCTGTCTAATGACAAAGCCCACATTCCTGGTGAATAAACTCAAGATTCAGAGAAATAGGCATTAAGATAATAACATGCTGGCCAGGCATGACGGCTCACACCTATAATCCCCCAGCACCTTGGGAGGCAGAGGCGAGAGGATTGCTTGATTCCAGCAGTTCAAGACCAGCCTGGGCAACATGAAAAACCCGGTCTCTACAGAAAATACAAAAAATTAGCCTGGCGTGGTGGCATGCTACCCAAAAGGCTGATGTGGGAGGATTGCTTGAGCCTGGGAGTTGAGGCTGCAGTGAGCTGTGATCCCACCACTGTGCTCCAGCCCAGGTAGACAGAGTGAGACCCCATCACCAAAAAAAAATAAATAAATAACATACCACATATCACTTCTTGCCTATCATATGTAGCAACATTTTGGTTTGTCTTTTTAATTGATATTATTGGCAAAGGGGTAAAAAAGCAACCACTCTTATGCAATGCTAGTAGGCAATAAATTAATATAGTCTTTCTAAAGACCAGTTTCACATTATGCATCTATTCTTCAACCAAAAAAAAATTCACTTCTTAGAATATATCATAAGGATATTGTGCTTTTATTAAATGTGCAAAAATTATCCATGAAGATGCTCCTTGGAAATTACTCAAATGTCCATCAGTAGGTGTTTAAATCAGTGATGGCAGCTATACACAATAGAATGCCATATAGCCATGAACAGTGATGATCTGTGGTCTGGTCAGGCTTGACTGGCTACAGGAAACAGACATGCACAGTTTTACTTCTAGAGGAAAAAAGACTGGAAGGGGGGCCTTTATTATAAAGGCCTGTATGGACTGGAACTGCACCAAAAACAAAACTACACTAAACAAAAAAACCAGGACTAATGAAAGCTTAAAGTCATGGTTTCACTCCTCTGAGCATCTCTGCTTTTCCACAGAATGGCTCTACTCCCCACTCTTTGATAACCAGCTTCCTCTATTTAACTTTTTCTATTCCCTCACAAGTCTTGTTTCTGCTTGCCTTGCCATGGCTTTGACTGAAGGTCATGGTATCCTTACATCATCAGCTCCATTGAGGATCATCTCAATTGCCTAACTCCATAACCCATAGAGTGGCATATGATTGACCCAGCTCAGCTTTCCATCCTGTGGGTACATCTCTGACCACCCACAGGCAGGCTGCCCTTAGATTAGATGCTGATCCTTTACTTCAGTCAACTGTGATCAGGAGATACAGACAATTAAGCATAGAGAACTATGAGCTGGGCATTATTTCCTTCAGTGGGAGGCTGGGTGGGCAAAAAATGTACAGGCCGGCAGTACGATATTTTAATATTGTGGTTAAGTGAAAATATCAAATTATGATTAATAAATATGATACCATTTTGTTTTAAATATAGATAGATAGATGTATTAATGGATATGTGCATTTGAATAGACAAAGCCTTGAAGTATAGACACCAATATATTAACAGTGGCTTCTCCAGGCAGTGCTATTACACTGGATTTGTGTGGGGTTTGCTTGCTTGTTTGTATTTAAAATGAGCTGCTGGAAATACTATTTTGTCAGCAAATATAAATATGAATAAAATTATTAAATATGAAATGAATAAATGACAAAATAATGAGGTAAATGGTCATTTGGGGAGTCAAAATTGGTTCATGACCACAAAGAATTTGTAAGCCAGCAGGAGTCAAACAATATTAACAAGGTATCTTGAGATAAGCACCATAATAGAAGTTTCCCTTGCTTGGAATACCTTTTAGCCTATTATCTGCCTGGGAAACTCCTACTGAACTTCCCAGACCCAATTCAAATGTCACCTACTCCCCAGGCAAAATTAATCACTTCCTCATTTATTATATTTCCCAGTAGTACTTTAGAAACCAGGTGTCTTCAGAAATAAGTCTTACTGTCTAGTAAATACAACATTTTCAAGACATAAGTCCCAAGTTTTTTTATATTTAAATGCCTCTGAAATCAGGATAGGTCTTACAATCAGTATTAAAAGAAACTAGCCAGCTACCAGGAGAAAAGTAGATGGAGAAGTAACATAATTGTTGATATAGTTTGGATATTTGTCCCCATCCAAATCTCATGTTGAACTATAATCCCCAGTGTTGGAGATGGGGCCTGGTGGGAGGTGATTTGATCATGGGGGCGGTTTTGTTCTTGTGCTAGTGAGTAAGTTCTCATGAGATCTGGTCATTTAAAAGTGGTCATTTAAAAGTGTGTGGCACTCTCTCTCTCTCTCTCTTGCTCTTAATTTCACCATGTGATGTGCCTCCTCCCCATTCACCTTCCACCATGATTGGAAGCTTCCTGAGGCCTCCTCAGAACCAGATGCCACTATGCTTCCTGTACAGTCTCCAACACTGTGAGTCAATTAAATTTCTTTTCTTATAAATTACCCAGTCTCAGCCAGGCACAGTGGCTCACACCTATAATCCCAGCATTTTGGGAGGTGGAGGTGGGTGGATCACTTGAGGTCAGGAGTTCAAGACCAGCCTGATCAACACAATGAAACCCCATCTCTACTAAAAAAAAAAAAGCAAGGTGTGATGGTGTGTGCCTGTAATCCCAGCTACTGAGGAGGCTGAGGCAGGAGGATCACTTGAACCCAGGAGGTGGAGGTTGAAGTGAGCCAAGACTGCACCACTGCACTCCAGCCTGGGTAAGAGAGCAAGACTCTGTCTCAGAAAAAAAGAAAAGAAATTACCCAGTGTCAGGTATTTCTTTCTAGCAATGCAAAAATGGACTAACACAGAAAATTGGTACCAAGGAGTAGGGTACTGCTATAAAGATACCTGAAAATGTGGAACTGACTTTGGAACTGGGTAACAAGTATAAGTTGGAAGAGTTTGGAGGGCTCAGAAGAAGATAGGAAGATGAGGGAAAGTTTGGAACTCCTTAGAGACTGGTTACATGGTTTCAACCAAAATGCTGATAGTGATATAGACAATGAAGGCCAGGCTGACAAGGTCTCAGATGGAAGTGAGAAACTTATTGAGAACTAAAATAAAGGTCATATTTGTTATGTCTTAGCAAAGAGCCTGGCTGTGTTCTGTCCATGCCCTAGGGATCTGTGGAACTTTTAACTAAAGAGTGATGATCTAAGGTGTCTGACAGAAGAAATTTTTTTTTTTTTTTTTGACACTGAGTCTCGCTCTATCACCCAGGCTGGAGTGCAGTGGCACATCTCAGCTCACTTCAACCTCCGCCTCCCGGGTTCAAGCAATTCTCATGCCTCAGCCTCCTGAGTAGCTGGGATTACAGGCACCCACCACCATGCACAGCTAATTTTTGTATTTTTAGTAGAGATGAGGTTTCACCATGTTGATCAGGCTGGTCTTGAACTCCTGACATCAGGTGATCCGCCCACCTCAGCCTCCCAAAGTGCTGGGATTACAGGCATGAGCCACCATGCCTGACCAGCAGAAGAAATTTCTAAGCAGCAAAGCATTCAAGATGTGTCATGGCTGCTTCTGACAGCCTAACTTAAATGTGGGAGCAAATAAATGACTTAAAGTTGAAATTTATATTTAAACAGGAAGCACAGCATAAAAGTTTGAAAAATTTGCAACCTGGCTATGTGGCAAAGAAAGAAAAAGCTTTTTCAGGAGAGGAATTCAAGCAGGCTTTGGAGCCACCACTTGCTAGACAAATTTGCTTGACTGAAAAGGACCCAAGAACTAATAGCCAAGACTATGGAAAAAAGACCTCAAAGGCATTTTAGAGACCTTTATGGCAGCCCCTCCCATCATAAGCCCAGAGGCCTAGGAGGGAAGAATGGTTTCCTGGACCAAGCCCAGGGCCTTGCTGCCCTGCACAGCCTTGGGACACTGCTTCCCACATCCAGGCTGCTCCACCTCTAGCCACAGCTCAAAGGGGTCCAGGTACAGCTTGGGCTGCAGTTCCAGATGGTACAAGCCAAAAGCCCTGGTGGCTTCCATGTGGTGTTAAGCCTGCAGGTGCACAGAGCACAAGACTTTAGGCTTGCCACCCTCCACCTAGATTTCAGAGGGTGTATGGACAAGTCTGGGTGTCCAGGCAAAAGAGTGCTGTAGGGGTGGAGCCCTCACAAAGAACCTCTACTAGGTCAGTGCCAAGGGGAATTGTAAGGTTGGCACACTGATATGGATTGGCTGTGTCCCCACACAAATCTCACCTTGACTTGTAACAATCTCCACGTGTCAAGGGTGGGGCCAGGTGGAGATAATTAAATCGTGGGAGTGGTTTCCCTCATACTATTCTAGTGGTAGTGAATAAGTCTCATGAGATCTGATGGTTTTATAAATGGGAGTTGCCCTGCACAAGGTCTCTTGTCTGGCGCCATGTAAGATGTGAATTTGCCCCTCATTTTTCTTCTGCCATGGTTGTGAGCCCCACCCCAGGGTGGAACTGTGAGTCAAGTAAACCCCTTTCCTTTATAAATTACCTAGTCTTGGGTATGTATTTATTAGCAGTGTGAGAACAGATTAATACACATTCCCCACACAGAGTTCCCAATGGGCACACTGCCTAGTGGAGCTGTGAGAAGAGGGCCACCGTCCTGTAGATCCAAGAATGGTAGATCCAACAGCAGCTTGCACTCTGTGCCTGGCAAAGCCACAGGCACTCAACTCGAGCCCATGAGAGCAATCATGGGTGAATCATTCATAGCCACAGGGGTAGAGCTGCCCCATGCCTTGGGAGACCACCCATTGCAACAGTGTGCCCAGCATATGGAATGTGGAGCCAAAGATTATTTCAGAGCTTTAAGATTTAATGACTGCCCTTCCAGCTTTCAAACTTGCATGGGGCCTGTAGCCCCTTTCTTGTTGGCTGATTTCTCCATTTTGAAATGGGAGTGTTTATCCGAGGTTTGTACTATAACTGTCAGACCTCACAGGATAGCTTTTCAGGAGATTGTAAGTATGCTGTGTAGGCAGAATTCTGAGATGACTGTCCAAGATTCCCAATGCTTGGCTATTCAATCAAACACTAATCTAGGCACTATTTTGAAGGGATTTTGCAGATGCAATTAAGGCTACTAAACAGTTGATCTTAAGATGGGGAGATTATCCTGGTCATCACATGAGCCATCTATAAGCAGAGAGATTCCCTTAGCTGACAAAAGAAGTCAGAGACTCAAAGCATGGAATGGTTCAATGGGCCATTCCTGGTATTGAATATGGAGGGGTCCACATGGAAAGGACTTGAGAGCAGCCTTGAAAAGTTAAGAGTGGCCCCTGACTGATAGTCAGTAAGGAAACAGGGACCTCAGAACTGCAACTGCAAGGAACTTGATTCTGCCTATAGCCTAAATGAGCTTGGAAGCAGATTCTCCTCACAGCCTCAAGGTAAGTCCTTAATCTAGTGAATATTTTAATCTTGACCTTGTAAGACTCTGAGCAAAGAACCCAGTCAAGCTTGCCTGTACTTCAATAGAAAACTATTGGCTGGGCGCGGTGGCTCAAGCCTGTAATCTCAGCACTTTGGGAGGCCGAGACGGGCGGATCACAAGGTCAGGAGATTGAGACCATCCTGGCTAACACGGTGAAACCCCGTCTCTACTAAAAAATACAAAAAACTAGCCGGGCGAGGTGGCGGGTGCCTGTAGTCCCAGCTACTTGGGAGGCTGAGGCAGGAGAATGGCGGGAACCCGGGGGGCGGAGCTTGCAGTGAGCTGAGATCCGGCCACAGCACTCCAGCCTGGGCGGCAGAGCGAGACTCCGTCTCAAAAAAAAAAGAAAACTATTACATACACTTAAGGAAACTTGAGTGTATGGGGAGGGGGTTGGGGTGGCTTATAAATAATGTTGCCAAATATGCTAATGGTGAAATTTTGTATAAAAAGGACTATGAGCTAGCTGGGCACCCTGCTACTCTCTGATAAGACTAACTCCATATAGTTCATGAGTCTTTTGAGCAGATGTAGCCCACAATAAATCAGATACTCCATTTGGTCTATGTAATTACTGATCTTCTTTGTCTCTCTATATGTTGAATACCTTGGGAAAAGAGATAGAACACCTTGTTCTGGAGATAGAACAAAGGGCCAGTAAACTTCAGAATACCATGAAGTGGCTGTCTGTCAAGTACCAGTTTTCATCCTTGTGAAACTTCAACTATTACCTATCATGCTTAACTCCTTAACCAACTCGTTTGAGAGAAACCTATTTCACCTTGTCCTAAAGGTATTCAGATATTCCAGATCTTGTGTTTAAGCACAGCTCTTGCCAGGTATTCCGACTTCAGCCATTTCTTCAACTCTTGGTGTTTCAGATGGAGGAAAAGTTTTGAACTACCTGTTGGTAGTTGCAGCTATTTACCAACTGCTTATCATGTTCCAGAAAATGCTAGGTGCTTTATTTATATTGTCTCATTTAATCTTCACAATAACCCCATGAGGAAATATAATTATCCTCGTTTTACAAATGAGAAAACAAGCACGAAGAGGTTAGGTATTTTGCTTAAGCCATAAGATTCAGAGTTAGGATCAAGTCTGTATCTCTCTGATTCTAAAATCTCTGTCAAATCATCATTCAACACTGTGTCCTAGTTTATGGACAGCATATCAATGAGAAGGTGTTCATTCATCTCTTAAATATGCCTAATTGCCTCGGAAAACCTTTCAACAAACATGTGTGAACACCCATGTCCTAGTCTAGGGACAATATATAAAAACAGAGACCCAGAAGTTGTGGGAGGAAGCCAGGAAGTCAGCCCAGAATGGAGTTGGGGCATTGGTTTCCGGGCTGGGGTTAGAATAGGCCACAAAGTTCTACTGCAGTCTTCAAGGCCTAAGACAAAGGACAAATCTAAGGACTCACCAAGAGACAGAAATAGCTCATAGGAATCATGAGCTCATTGGAGAGTCAGACCAAAGTATGGGGAAAGAGCAGTAAATGAGGCATGGAACACCAGACCCCATCACAGGGTTAGAACCCGAGACAAGCCTGCATGGTAGGGTTACCCATGGCAAACTCCTGAAACATCGACAGGGATGACAATGGGTTACTAGTAACAACAGCTAACTTGTAACCAGTGCCCTTTAGGTCCAGTTGTAAGTATTTGATCTCATTTGGCCTTCACAACAATCCTATGAGGTAGGAACTACTAGAATTTTCAATTTAAGGATGAGAAAACTGAGATCAGCAAAGTTATTAATGTTCCAAAGATTATGCAACTAGTTAGTGACATACTCAGAATTCAAACTGCATTGGACCCAAAGCCCACATATGTGAACGCTATTCTCCACCAATGCACATAAGGACCTAGAGGGCTGAGTTGAAAGATTTGTGAGGCCACATCCACCAAGGAATGTGATGGATATAGACTCGACAAAGCACCCTCAAGAAGCTTTCAGACATCAAGACAGAAATCTAGGAGCACAGATAACAGAACAGTTGACGGGTCGGGCATGGTGGCTCACGCCTGTAATCCTAGCACTTTGAGAGGCTGAGGTGGGCAGATCATGAGGTCAGGAGATGGAGACCATCCTGGTTAACACGGTGAAATTCCGTCTCTATTAAAAATACAAAAATCAGCCAGGCCTCGTGGCAGGTGCCTGTAGTCCCAGCTACTTGGGAGGCTGAGGCGGGAGAATGGCATGAACCCAGGAGATGGAGTTTGCAGTGAGCCAAGATTGTGCCACTGCACTCTAGTCTGGGCAACAGAGCGAGACTTCAACTCAAAAAAAGGAAGACTTTGCAGGGAAGACCAATGGAAAGGGTGAGAAAGGGCACAAGTTGCAGTAACAGTGTAAACCAAGCTAGAAAAATCGCAAAGGTGTGTGCATGTGCAATCATGCCCTGATTCTTGTCTAGTTAACTTCACCCCAGGCTTCTCAAACAGCCACAGGCTTCTCAAACAGCCCAGGCTTCTCAAACTTCACCCCAGGCTTCACTAACAGCCACATGATGCTTCAAAAAGTCCAAGTGGAACCTCTTTGGAAAGATGCCCACCACTGGCAGAGGCTGTGACCTTTTTCCTCAGGTACCATGGGTTGCTACATGGGGAATGGGTGGACACTGGGCTGTAAATACTGTGTCCAGAATTTATTCCTTTTGGTGGGTTCTTGGTCTCACTGATTTCAAGAATGAAACCGTGGACCTTCGCAGCGAGTGTTACAGCTCTTAAAGATGTTGTGTCTGGAGTTTTTTCCTTCAGACGTTCAGATGTGTCCCAAGTTTATTCCTTCCGGTGGGTTCGTGGTCTCATTGACTTCAGGAGTGAACCACAGACCTTCTCAGTGAGCGTAACAGCTTGTAAAAGTGACGTGTCCGGAGTTGTTTGATCCTCCTGGTGGGTTCATGGTCTTGCTGACTCGAGGAATGAAGCTGCAGACCCTTGCGGTGAGTATTACAGCTCATAAAGGTAGTGTGGACCCAAAGAGTGAGTAGCAGCAAGATTTATTGTGAAGAATGAAAGAACAAAGCTTCCACAGTATGGAAGGGGACCCAAGCGGGTTGCCACTGCTGGCTGGGGTGGCTAGGTTTTATTCCCTTATTTGGCTCCACCCACATCCTGCTGATTGGTCCATTTTACAGAGTGCTGATTGGTCCATTTTACAGAGTGCCGATTGGTGCATTTACAATCCTTTAGCTAAACACAGAGTACTAATTGGCGCATTTTTAATCCTCTAGCTAGATAGAAAAGTTCCCCAAGTGCCCACCTGACCCAGAAGCCCAGCTGGCTTCACCTGTCAATACCTTCTTCCTTTATCACTCCTCATTTTCTTTAGAACTGATATTTGGGTGGTAGAAAGCTCACGTCCTTTATGGAAAGTCACCTTCCCATAAGCTCCTGTGGAAGTACAGTACAGAAAAATCTAACTAGGCCTCTCATGAGATTACAGGCAATGAGTGACATTTCTACTACAACTTTTTTTTTTTTTTTGAGACGGAGTCTTGCTCCGTCACCCAGGTTGGAACACAGTGGTGCAATCACAGCTCCCAGGAGTCTTGACCTCCCCAGCTCAAGTGGTCCTCCCACCTCAGCCTCCCCAGTAGCTGGGGCCACAGGCATGCACCACTATGCCCAGCTAATTGTTTTTATTTTTTGTAGAGATGGGGTCTCATCATGTTGCACAAGCTGGTATCCAACTCCTGGAGTGCAGTGGCACAATCTCTGCTCACTGCAAACTCTGCCTCCCAGGTTGACACCATTCTCCTGCGCTCAGCCTCCCAAGTAGCTAGGACTACAGGCACCCGCCACCACGCCTGGCTAATTGTTTGTATTTTTAGTTTCACTGTGTTAGTCAGAATGGTCTCGATCTCCTGACCTTGTGATCCACCCGCCTCAGCCTCCCAAAGGGCTGGGATTACAGGCATGAGCCACCGCGCCTGGCTTCTACAACTTATAATGCCAGAGCAGGGCAAGGTAGAAACTGCAAGACTCAGTCACCATTCAGTTATGTAAAGACTAACACATGGGCACACTGGCTCACACTTGTAATCCTAGCATTTGGGAGGCCATGGCAGGAAGATTGCTTGAGCCCAGGAGTTGGATACCAGCCTGTGCAACATGATGAGACCCCATCTCTACAAAAAATAAAAACAATTAGCTGGGCATAGTGGTGCATGCCTGTGGCCCCAGCTACTGGGGAGGCTGAGGTGGGAGGACCACTTGAGCTGGGGAAGTCGAGACTCCTGGGAGCTGTGATTGCACCACTGTGTTCCAACCTGGGAGACAGAGCAAGACCTTGTCTCAAAAAAAAAAAAAAAAAAAAGGGCTAGGAAAGGTGGCTCACTTCTGTAATCTCAGCACTTTGAGAGGCTGAGGCAGGTGGATCCCCTCAGGTCTGGAGGTCCAGACCAGCCTAGCCAAGATGGTGAAACTCTGTCTCTACTAAAAATACAAAAATTAGCTGGGCATGGTGAGATGCCCAGCTATTTGGGAAGCTGAGGCAGGAGAATTGCTTGAACCTGGGAGGCGGAGCTTACAGTAAGCCAAGATCACCCCACTGCACTCCAGCCTGGGCAACAGAGTCATACTCTGTCTCAAAAAATAAAAAAAAATTAAAATTAAAAAAAAAAAGACTAACAGGAAAAAACGCAAGAGACATACAGCTATGCAGCAATGTTCCTCCCTAAGACTCCAGTCAGTTCATTGACACATGTCCAGTTTGATTTTTTTTTAAAAAAAGGCCAGGTTCTGCCACCTTCCTTACAGTACAGAAACAAGCTCTCTCAGTCACAAGTATCAATCACATTATTCAGTTTCGTGGAATCACTGGCAATGCCCCCATGTATCAGAATGTCTTCTGTGACTGAATTTACATGTCAAGGTTAATTAAACAAAGCTTTATTTCAGTATCATGGCTTGTATGCATTTTTCTCATTCATGGACCAACTGGCGTAAGTGATGCCTCCTCCAGGAAGCCTTCCTTGACTCTCAAGATAGCCCTTCCCTGGCTGACATAGACTTCTTGTATTGAAACTATGTGTCTGGGCTGGACACGGTGGCTCACACTTGTAATCCCAGCACTTTGGGAGGCCGAGGCGGGAGGATCACCTGAGGTGAGGAATTTGAGACCAGTCTGGCCAACATGGCAAAAACCCGTCTCTACTAAAAATACAAAAATAAGCTGGGTGTGGTGGCGCATGACTGTAATCCCAGCTACTGGGGAAGCAGAGGCAGAAGAATTGCTTGAACCCGCGAGGCAGAGGTTGTGGTGAGCTGAGATCATCTCACTGCATTCCAGCCTGAAGGACAGAGTTAGACTCTGTCTCAAAAAAAAAGAAAAAAGAAAGAAAGAAACTACGTGTCTGTATGTCTGTTTCCCACAACCACTCTGTGCTCCTCAAGAGAACTGTCATGTTTATACCTGTATCCCAAGCACCCTCAACTAGGCCTGGATATGATAGGTAATGAGTGTTTACTGAATTAAATTGAATAAATTAGAAAGATACAATGTGGGGTTTGATGTGTGTCCATATATTCTGTTTGTAACATGCCTCTGACTCTGGAGAGGGAGGACATGCTATGCTGGTGCCTAGACTCAGGCTGAAGTGCTAACATTTAGATGCTTCAGGTTTCCTTCAGTTAAGCCCAAGTCACCTGGATCAAGAAATTTATGTATTCTTGGTACATAACTGACAGATTCAGGGCAGACTCAGTGATAAAATCAAGCTTCTGGCTTCAGGATCCCAAGAGATTTTTCTCTTAAAGAATTTGGGCTGGACGTGGTGGCTCATGCCTGTAATCCCAGCACTTTGGGAGGCTGAGGCGGGCGGATCACGAGATCAGGAGTTCAAAACCAGCCTGGCCAACATGGTGAAACCCCGTCTCTACTAAAAATACAAAAATTAGACCGGGCGCGGTGGCTCAGACAGGGCGCGGTGACTCACGCCTGTAATCCCGGCACTTTGGGAGGCGGAGGCAGGCGGATCATCTGAGGTCAGGAGTTCGAGACCAGCCTGGTCAACATGGTGAAACCCTGTCTCTACTAAAAATACAAAAATTAGCCAGGCATGGTGGCAGGTGCCTGTAATCCCAGCTACTCGGGAGGCTGAGGCAGGAGAATTGCCTGAATCCAGGACGGGGAGGTTGCAGTGAGCCAAGATCATGCCACTGCACTCCAGCCTGGGCAACAGAGCAAGACTCCATCTCAAAAAAAAAAAAGAAAAAA
>NW_016816641.1:733274-744704 GCF_001698545.2 Rhinopithecus bieti
AAAAAAAAAAAAAAAGAAATTAGCCGGGTATGGTGGCGCATGCCTATAATCCTAGTTACTGGGGAGGCTGAGGCAGGAGAATTGCTTGAACCTGGGAGGTGGAAGTTGCGGTGAGAGGAGATCGTGCCACTACACTCCAGCCTGGGAGACAGAGTGAGACTCCCTTTAAAAATAAAAAAGTTGGGTAACTTCCCCACTAATCAGGGAGACACTTTTTACTTTACTTTAATTTGATTTATTTATCTGAAACAGGATCTGGCTCTGTCATCCAGGCTGGAGTGCAGTGTCATGATCATAGCTCACTGTGGCCTTGACCTCCAGTGCTCAGGCAATCCTCCCACCTCAGCCTCCCGAGTAGCTGGAACTACAGACACCAGCTACCATGGCCAAATAATTTTTCATCTTTTTTTTAGAGATGGGGTCTCACTATGCTATCCAGGCTGGTCTTGAACTCCTGAGCTCAAGAAATCCTCCTGCTAGGCCGGGCGCGGTGGCTCAAGCCTGTAATCCCAGCACTTTGGGAGGCCGAGACGGGCGGATCACAAGGTCAGGAGATCGAGACCATCCTGGCTAACCCGGTGAAACCCCGTCTCTACTAAAAAAAAATACAAAAAACTAGCCGGGCGAGGTGGCGGGCGCCTGTGGTCCCAGCTACTCGGGAAGCTGAGGCAGGAGAATGGCGGGAACCCGGGAGGCGGAGCTTGCAGTGAGCTGAGATCCGGCCACTGTACTCCAGCCTGGGCGACAGAGTGAGACTCTGTCTCAAAAAAAAAAAAAAAAAAAAAAAAAAGAAATCCTCCTGCCTCAGCCTCCCAAAATGCTGAGATTACATGTGTGACCTACTATGCCCAGCTGAGATGCATATTAACACCACAATGAGATATCGTTTCATACTCAAAAACATTTTATAAATAAAATTTTTACATATATAGATATATATGTATGTATACATATATTTGCTTTTTTCTATATATACACATACATAGGTATACATATAATACATGTAAATTATATATAATATACATATGTTTCCAATTAACTACTATACTGAAGTTCATATTAGTAAATCCTTTGATTTTCATTAGTTTGTATGAGTATCCTTATTGCTTAAGCAATATATTTAGTTTTGTCTGTTTTTTACCTTTACTGTATTTTTTTTTTTTTTTTTCCAAGACGGAGTCTTACTCTGTCACCCAGGCTGGAGTGCAGTGGCACAATCTTGGCTCACTACAACCTCCACTCCCAGGTTCAAGGGATTCTTCTGCTTCAGCTTCCTGAGTAGCTGGGACTATAGGTGTGAGCCACCACACCCGGCTAATTTTTGTATTTTGATTAGAGACAGGATTTCACCATGTTGGCCAGGCTGGTCTCAAACTCCCGACCTCGTGATCCGCCCGCCTTGGCCTCCCAAAGTGCTGGGATTACAGGTGTGAGCCACCGCACCCGCCCTGATCTTTACTGTATTTTTGCTCTTACTAAATATATATGTATGTATAGAGAGAGACAGGGAAAAAAGCAAATATATATAAAAGCATAGGAGTGAGAAATGTCAAACTCTTTCCCAAGTTGTACAGTGGGTACATGGTTGTTCTTTACACTAATTGTTGTATATTTTAATATTGACTTTTTAAAAAAGAGTAGATAGTAGTTCAGCAGGAGGAAGTGAAGCAAGAAGCTATTCTAGAGAGAAGAAATTGTTCTGGAGAGGGCAGGCTGTGTTCAGGAAACAAAGTGTCATCATTCTGCTTGGCAGAATAAAAGACATTTTTTTCTTTGTCATAAGAGCAGCAACTTGCATTTGTGCACTTTATAAAATCCTTTCATGTGCTCCCACCAGTTAATTACCAACTTGAAGAACAAGTATTCCATTCGATACATGAGGAAACAGGCTCAGAAAGAATAAGCGATATATCTGTGAATATTTTTTGGCAGAGAAAAAGCTTAAAAGGATATACAACAAATGGTAGTGGTTATCTCTGGGAAGTGGAATTTACTGTTTGCTTAATTGTATTTTCTGATATTTCTATAAATGAATACGAAATAAAAGATAATAAAGCAGAGAGAGGGAAGGAAGACAACAGGAAAACAAAGATTCCTCAAAATCAAATGTTCATGTTTTTATATTCCCAATCCTGCTCTGATTTACACTAATGACAACAACAGAAGAAATACAAGAAAGATTCTAACATAGAAAAAAATGTTCAACCTCACTGGTAATCAAAGAAATGCAAATTAAAACAATATGTAACAATAATGTATATTAAATTAGCAAAACTTTTTTAAAGATGAGGGTGTGATGAGACTAGTAGCCATTTACTGTTGGGAACACTGTAAATTGATACGATAGCTTTAAAAATGATTCCGCAGTGGCCAGGTGTGGTGGCTCACACCTGTAATCCCAGCCTTCTGGGAGGCTGAAGTGGGCAGATCACTTGAGGTCAGGAGTTTGAAACCAGCTTGGCCATCAGAGTGAAACCCCGTCTCTACTAAAAATGCAAAAAATTAGCTGGGCATAGTGGTGCACACCTGTGATCCCAGCTACTCGAGAGGCTGAGGCAGGAGAATCGCTTGAACTCAGGAGGCAGAGGTTGCAGTGAGCCGAGATCGTGCCACCGCACTCCAGCCTGGGTGACAGAGCAAGACCTGTCTCAAAAAAAAAAAAAAAAATTCCACAGCAAGTAAGGAAGGTTTAAAATTGTTCTCATCCTGTGAAAATCTAAAATGTGGAAACTTTTTTTCTGGGGAGCAACAAAATATTCACATGAGCATTTTTAATGCAGTAGGGCATCCCCGATTCAGACACCAGGTCCAAGATCGACTGTTTATAGAAAGATGGCCTATACTCTTTTGGGCATTTATTTGCTCTAATTTATACACAGAAAGGAGCAGAGGGTGTTTTGGGGTTTGTTGGAGGGGCGTTTGCTGAAGGAAATATAAGAAAATGTGTGTGTGTGCATGTGTTTGACTGGGAATGAAGGAACTGATCTAGTGTCTGTTCAGGGTCCAGGCACTCAGATTACTCTTTTTCCCCCTCAGTATAACTCAATGAGATTTGAGTGAAAAAGGTCAATCTCGGGAGAAGTGTTCTGTTTTCTTATTTGCTTTCTTTTATTTTCTTGTGAAATACATTGTAAATGAAAAGCATATAAGTAATGCATATTAACAATTTAAATAATTATTTCACAAAGAAAACCTGTGTACTCAGCACCCAACTTAAGAAATAGAAACTGATGGCAGTGGTGGGCAGATTACTTGAGACCAGGAGTTTGAGACCAGCCTGGCCAACATGGTGAAACTCCATCTCTACTAAAATTACAAAAATTAGCTGGGTGTGGTGGTGCATGCTTGTAATCCCAGCTACTTGGGAGGCTGAGACAGAAGAACCACTTGAACCCAGGAGGCGGAGGTTGCAGTGATCTGAGATCGTGCCACTCCAGCCTTGGCGACAGAATGAGACTCGGTCTCAAAACAAATCAAAACAAACAAACAAAAAGAAATAGAAACTTTGCATCTTTCTCTCCCATTCGAAATAATTACTATACTGAAGTTTGTATTAGTAAATTATTTGATTTTCATTAGTTTGTGTATCCTTATTGCTTAAGCAATATATTGTTTAGTTTTGCCTCTTTTTTACCTTTACTGTATTTTTACTCTTACTAAACATATATTTCTATGTCTTGCTTTTTACATTCAATATTGTTTGAAGCTTGTCTGTGTTGATGCATGTAACTGTAGTCTGCCGGCTTTTCTTGATGGATAGTATTCGATATGTAAATTACCAACTTGCTCGGAGGTGCAGCCACTAAATCCTCATTTTGAGCAATCACCCCAAGTAAGACTGATGCAGGTGGACTTTTGCTCACACTTCAGGAATTACTGTCTTAGAGGACAAAATCCGAGCTCTTACCTCCCAGTTTCCCAACTCTCTACATCAGCCTTTTATTTTTAATTTTAGTAGAACTATTTGTTTTCCTTTTCCAAAAATATTTTCTCATCATTCTTCACCTATATAATTCTTATGCTTTAAGTCTCTCCATTAAACTATAAACTCCTCCAAAGATTATCATTATTATCATTGTTGTCACTGACATTTATGGAGCAGATACAATATACCAGGTAGTTAGTACAAAGAGTTTTTCATGGATCATCTCATTAATCCTCGTTCAACCCCATGAAGAAGATGCTGGGATTAGCATCATTTTACAGATAAGGAAGTAAGGGTCAGAGAGATTAAGTAACTTGCCCAAAGTTAAACAGCTCTGGAATGTGGATCTCTAACTATCTTACTTGTCTTTGAACCTCTAGGATCTAGGGTAGGACTTTTGGTGTGTGGAAGGCACTTGATTAATGTCTGTTGAAGGAAAAGTCAAGGAGACCAGATGGAAAACAATCTGTTTAGTTCAGATGATGGCAGTGGGGATGGAAAAGAGGAGCTGGAAATAAGACTTGGCATGCCAGACTATTACAGAGCTGAATATGGGGAGTGAGGTTGGGGGAGGGAATGAGGAAGGGACAAGGCATTTCCATTTTTTCGCTTTGAGCACTTCTGTATTTTTTGGAAATGTTTTCAGCAAGCATGTGATGCTTTTATAATTTTTTTTTAAAGAAGAGAAAGTGTAGAGGCAGCAACTACATGACAAGGCACCAGCAAAATATAGAAAAAAAAAGGACAAAAAGAAATCCAAGCTGACCAGGAGGCTTCTGGCAAGGCAATGCAGGAGAATGGGGGATTGAAATCAGAAAGAGAAATGCCTGGGGGAATGCTTCTTGGGGAGATACTGACTGTAATTTGGAGAGTCTGGGTTTGGGAAGCAGCAGGTCATCTGGGGGAGGTCCCCACCAAGTAGCTAGACTTGTAGGTCTGAAACTCGGGAGAGAGTTTGAGCCAGACCCATGCTCTGAGAAATGATGGTTGAAGTCATAAGCTTAATGTGCAGAACAAAAAAGAAAGAAGAAAGAAGACCTCAACCAGAGTGTTGACGGGTCAGGAATATCTGAGTAGAAGAAGAGCCAGGCGGGGCGCGGTGGCTCAATCCTAGAATCCCAGCACTTTGGGAGGCCGAGGCAGGCAGATCACCTGAGGCAGGAGTTCAAGACCAGCCTACTAGTGTAACCCCCGTCTCTACCAAAAGTACAAAAATTAGCTGGGCCTGTGGTCCCAGCTACTCCGGAGGCTGAGGCACCACAATCCCTTGAACCTGGGAGAGGGAGGTTGCAGTGAACTGGTGAGCCGAGATCGTGCCACTGCACTCCAGCCTGGGCAACAAAGCAAGACTTTGTCTCAAAAACAAAACAAAACAAAACAAAAACCAGAGGAGCCAGGGAAGGTACTTGAAGAGGAGCATCCAGAAATGTAGGAGAATCATCTCACAACCTCATAATCACCAATGGAAAAGATAATTTTTTAAAAAAGGCATATGGGCCTGGTGCAGTAGCTCACACCTGTAATCCCAGCACTTTGGGAGGCCGAGGTGGGACAGTTGCTTGAGGTCAGGAGTTCAAGAGCAGCCTGGGCAACAAAGGGGGACCCTGTCTCTATCAAAATTATTATCACTATTATTATTGGAGATGGAGTTTCGCTCTTGTCACCCAGGTTGGAGTGCAATGGCACGATCTCGACTCACTGCAACCTCCGCCTCCCAGGTTCAAGTGATTCTCCTGCCTCAGCCTCCTGAGTAGCTGGGATTACAGGCGCCTAGCACCATGCCTAGCTAATTTTTGTACTTTTACTAGAGACGGCATTTCACCATATTGGCCAGGCTGGTCTCGACCTCCTGACCTCAGGTGATCCACTTGCCTTGGCCTCCCAAAGTGCTGGGATTACAAGCATGAGCCACCACACCTGGCCTCTACCAAATATTTTAAAAGGCCGGGCTTGGTGGCATGTGCCTGTAGTCCTAGCTGCTACTCAGGAGGCTGAGACAGGAGGATTGCTTGAGTCTGGGAGGTTGAGGCTTCAGTGAGTCATGATCGCACCACTGCACTCCATCCTCAGCAAAAGAGCAAGACCCCATCTCTAAAAAATAATAAAAAACATATGTAAATGGCATCAAACAGTAAAGAGTTCTTGAATCAGAAGAAGACTAACAAGAGGCCTTCAGATGTAGAAATTAAGTCTTTTTTTTTTAAGAGACAAGTTTTAGCTCTGTCATGCAATCTGGAGTACAGTGGTACGATCACAGCTCACCGCAGCCTTGAACTCCTGGGCTCAGGCAATCCTCAATCCTCCCACCTCAGCCTCCCAGGTACTTGGGATGACAGGCGCACATCACCATGCCTGTCTAATTTGTTGAAACTATTTTTTGTGGAGACAGGTTCTGGCTATGGTGCCTAGGCTGGTCTTGAACTTCTGGGCTCAAGCAATCCTCTGGCTTCAGCCTCCCAAAGTGCTGGCATTACAGGTGTGAGCCACCACACTCAGCCCTAAAAGACCTTTGAGGGTCCAGTTGTAGAAGCATGCTAGGGTAAGTGGCCCTATTAAAAGGGCCTAGGCCTGATAACCCTGAGAATATCTACATGTGAGTGGAAGTTTTACAAAAGGGGAAGAGAAGGAATGCGATGCTAAGGTCTAGGAGGAATTATTTCGAGGTAAAAGAAGGGCTAGAGATCTTGTCTTTTTGTTGTGGTGTCTGCCCTGGTGCTTGGTGATAACAACTACTCGCTGGAGACTTACTTTATATCATGGATTGTCTCAAAGCCTTTAGTTTTTTTCTCCATAATATGACCTACACACAGCGGCCAAATTGACCTTCTCAAGTGCTGATCACGCCTCTCCTCTCCTATAAAACCACCAGCTATGCCCTTTTCTCCAGAGAGTAAGATCCAAACTCTTTAGTTTGGCAGCTAAGAACCTTCTTGGTGTGACCTTCGCTCGCTCACCTGGCCAGTTTTGTCTCACTCTGGTACTTTTCCAGCACAATGAGATCCTTGCCCATGAGCATGCACTCATTAATTCATTCAGTAAACACATATTGAGCACCTACCATGTGCCAGGCACTGTTCTAAGTGCCATGGAAAGAATGGAAACAAGAGAAATGACTCCCACCTTTTGTGGAGTTTACCAAAAACAAATCAATAAGAAATTATCAGACAGGTATAAGGACTTTGATGAAAAAAGAGGATAATGTGATGGAGGGTGACTAATTTAGATGGGATAGTTAGGGAAAGTCTTCCTAAGGAGATAGGTTTAGGTTGAACCCTGGCTGACAAATAGGAGGCAATGCAAAGGTCTGGGCGAGGAACATTCTGGGCAGAGGGAACAGTTAGTACCAAGGGTCTAAAGAGCGCACAACCTTGGCATGACCAAGGAGCAGAGAACTCAAAAAGTGCCGAGATGAGGCAAGGGAGAGGGAAGGGGACATCACAAGAGGCTGGAGGGGGAGGGGACAAAACCACAAGGGCTCTTAGGCCTGGGTAAGAATTTGGGTCTTCATTCTAAAAGCAACGGAAAGCTGCTGAGAAGTGATGTGATTCGATTTAGGATTTTAAAAGTTCACTCTGGTTTCTGTGAGTGAAACCAGAGTTTTTTTCAGAGCAAAAATAGTATCAGGAAGATCAGTTTGGAGGCTGCTGCAGGAATTCATGTAAGAGATTGGTCATTTGGGACTGAAGAGTGGCAGTGAAGACGGACAGGTTTCACTGTTTGAGAGGAATCTGGGAGGTAAAATTAATGGGGCTTGGTGATGACCTCAATTTTGGAGTGAGAAAGAATGGATGTGTGGAGCATGTTAAAGCAGCAAATCATCTAGTCATGAGGTAGAAAGAAAAGAAAACTATAGAAAGGGTTACCTCCACTCTCAGCAATAGTGTTGAAATATTCCCTGCTCATGGCTGGGGGAGGATGGGCAGGAAGACAGGGAGGAGAGAGGGGACTGGCAGGGCCACAAACCAAATCTCACACTGCCCTTCGAGAGCTCCATTTTACCATAGCTGTACAATATGAAAATCAAAGTGATAGGTGGCCAGGTGTGGTGGCTCTTGCCTGTAATCCCAGCACTTTGCGAGGCCAAGGCAGGTGAATCTCCTGAGGTCAGGAGTTCAAGACCCACCTGGCCAACATGGTGAAACCCTGTCTCTACTTAACATATAAAATTAGCCAGGCGTGGTGGCATGTATCTGTGATCCCAGCTACTCGGGAGGCTGAGGCAGAATTGCTTGAACCTGGGAGGTGGAGGGTGCGGTGAGCGAAGATCACGCCATTGCACTCCAGCCTGAGCAACAGAGCAAGCCTTTGTCTCAAAAAAAACAAAAACAAAAACAAACAAACAAAAAAACAGAGCTCACATCTTACAATAACTGAACAACATGAAAAACAAATAAAATGATAGGTGACCAGGCACAGTGGCTCACGCCTGTAATCCCAGCACTTTGGGAGGCTGAGGCGGGCAGATCACCTGAGGTCAGGAGTTTGAGACTAGGTGTGATCTCAGCTCACTGCAGCCTCCATTTCCTGGGTTCAAGCAATTCTCCTGCCTCAGCCTCCTGAGTAGGTGGGATTACAGGCACATGCCACCACACCTGGATAATTTTTGTATTTTTTAGTATAGGTGGGGTTTTGCCATGTTAGCCAGGCTGGTCTCAAACTCCTGATCTCAGGTGGTCCTCCTGCCTCAGCCTCCCAGAGTGCTGGGATTACAGGCATGAGCCACTGCGCCCGGCCTGAATCTGCATTTCTGAAAAGTTCCCAGATAATGCTGATGCTACTGGTCTGGGCTCACAGTTTGAGAACCACTGCACTGGATTAACTAAAAAAACCTTTCTGGTCAATTATCTAATGATGCTTTCAAAAACGGAGGTAGGCCGGGCGCGGTGGCTTAAGCCTGTAATCCCAGCACTTTGGGAGGCCGAGACGGGCGGATCACAAGGTCAGGAGATCGAGACCATCCTGGCGAACACGGTGAAACCCCATCTCTACTAAAAAAATACAAAAAAAAACTAGCCGGGCGAGGTGGCGGACGCCTGTAGACTCGAGAGGCTGAGGCAGGAGAATGGCGTAAACCCGGGAGGCGGAGCTTGCAGTGAGCTGAGATCCGGCCACTGCACTCCAGCCTGGGCGACAGAGCGAGACTCCGTCTCAAAAAAAAAAAAAAACAAACAAACAAAAACGGAGGTAAGGTTATTAGCTGAGTTCTATCCTTCATGAGCCACAGCACTCAGATGGCATTCCATATAATGGAAGAGAATGAAAGAAAAAACCTTTAATCCACCACTTTGTTCTCTAAAAAGTGGTAACTACCCAGCTCCCTCCTTAACCCCTTGCACCTGCGCTTACTCCTCCACTTCCATTCCACCAGGATCAAGGACCCCAGCACAGGATCTTGCAAAGCTCCCTAGAACTTAGACTACACCCCTCCATCATTTCCAAATTCAGACTGGTTTAATGGATGTAATATGGGTCCTCTGGTCCTGTAGTGTCTCACAGGCACTGTAGCAAATCCCAGAGCTGGTCTGTTGTTGCAGAGGAGGACTGCAAGCTGGAAATAGTGACTTGCAGCCAAATCTGGCCCTTCCATTAACTATGTGGCCCATGATGAGTCATGTCATTTAGCATTTTTACATCCTAATTTTCAACAGTTTTTTTTTTTAAGTCCCCCAGTATGAGAGAAAAGAGAATACTTAAAGAAATATTAGCCAAAATTTTCTTGGAAAAAAGACATTAGCAACAGAACTATAACATTAGAGATATTACATTCATAGTTAACCAACAAAGAGCGTGCGTGTGTGTGTGTGTGTGTGTGTATTTTTAGATCTTCACAACAACCTTGTGAGGTAGGTAAAACTTGAGGCTGAGAGAAGATGAAAGTCTGGCCAAATTAAGCATCAGGACCAGGACTCAAATACTTTACCTTCTCAATGAAGTCAGTGTTCTTTCCAACACACTGCCTTCCCTCAATTTGTTTCAGTTGAATGTAGGAATGTACTAGTGCATAACCTGGATGGCCCTAAAAGGATCAGAGAATTATATTAACCTAAAACTAAATGACCAATGACTCAGCAAATTAGAAAACAAGAGTTGCTTCCTTCAGCTAAATGCCAGGGAGGACCCCTGTAATATCATTCGACATTCTCAGCAATTTTGCTTCCAGTTTTACAGTCCTCTACCAGGTCCCTCTGGCTTGTTCATTGTAGGATATTTTCTCTGTGTCAGATGACAGCAAACCTCCTGTAGAAGTACCTCATACACTGCCATTTCAAAGAGCTTCTGAAATTCTTTCAGTCTCCAAGTCACAAGACCGCAAACATCCTCTACGATAATTCAGCCTTGTCATGGCAGTGAGACATCTGGTGACTAATGCGTGCACAGCACTGAACTGGGAGTGCATTTCCATTTTATTCAATTTGTGTATTCCAATGCCAAACCTTCTAGTTATAATCTAATTTCTTTCAAGTTCTGAGCTTGGGGTGGGGGGACTACACTAATAAATTTCTAATTGAGTAAAAAGACTGATAAAAGTCACCAATCTTGTATTGAGTGTCTTTTAAGGGCCAGGTAGTGCATTAAAGGCTTTATATAAGACCTCAAATATTAATCATTAATAATGATGTGACCATTTAGTTATTGAGCATCTATGTTGTGCCAGGCACTGTACTAGGTGGTTAACGTATGATCTCTAGGCCACATTTTTCTCATTTCTCATTTAGTAACTAGGCATCAACTTTTTTTTTTTTTTTTTTTTTTTTGGAGATGGAGTCTCACTCTGTTGCCCAGGCTGGAGTGCAGTGGCATGATCTCAGCTCACTGCAACCTGCACCTTCTGGGTTCAAATGATTCTTCTGCCTCAGCCTCCTGAGCAGCTGGGACTACGGGTGCATGCCACCATGCCCAGCTAATTTTTTTTTTTTTGAGACATAGTCTCACTCTGTCACCCAGGCTGGAGTGCAGTGGCTCAATCTTGGCTCATTGCAAGCTCCGCCTCCTGGGTTCACACCATTCTCCTGCCTCAGCCTCCCGAGTAGCTGGGACTACAGGCACCCGCCACCACGCCTGGCTAATTTTTTGTATTTTTAGTAGAGACAGGGTTTCACCGTGTTAGCCAGGCTGGTCTCAGACTCCTGACCTCAAGTGATCCATCCGCCTTGGCCTCCCAAAAGTGCTGGGATTACAAGCGTAAGCCACCACGCCTGGCCAGCATCAACTATTAAACTCACATTTCCCTAAGCGTCAGTCACACACTAAGGAATGCCTTTTGTATTCGGACCGTTATTTGGTCCCTTTAAGTTTATCCTCTCTGTTATAACATAGACAAGAAAGAGGGAGGATAGATCAGGGCCTAAATTGAGCCTCTGATGCCCAGGTTTTCTCTATTTGGGGTGCTTGAAGACAGTAGCAATGAAAATTCACAATGGAGCAGCAGAACACTAAAGACTATTTCCTAAACCAAATGGGTATTTTGATGGCATAAAAGATGCGCTTTCTGACGGAAGCTCTTG
>NW_016816641.1:744848-749578 GCF_001698545.2 Rhinopithecus bieti
TTTTTTTTTTTTTTTTTTTTTTTTTTGGAGATGGAGTCTCACTCTGTTGCCCAGGCTGGAGTGCAGTGGCATGATCTCAGCTCACTGCAACCTGCACCTTCTGGGTTCAAATGATTCTTCTGCCTCAGCCTCCTGAGCAGCTGGGACTACGGGTGCATGCCACCATGCCCAGCTAATTTTTTTTTTTTTGAGACATAGTCTCACTCTGTCACCCAGGCTGGAGTGCAGTGGCTCAATCTTGGCTCATTGCAAGCTCCGCCTCCTGGGTTCACACCATTCTCCTGCCTCAGCCTCCCGAGTAGCTGGGACTACAGGCACCCGCCACCACGCCTGGCTAAGTTTTGTATTTTAGTAGAGACAGGGTTTCACCGTGTTAGCCAGGCTGGTCTCAGACTCCTGACCTCAAGTGATCCATCCGCCTTGGCCTCCCAAAAGTGCTGGGATTACAAGCGTAAGCCACCACGCCTGGCCAGCATCAACTATTAAACTCACATTTCCCTAAGCGTCAGTCACACACTAAGGAATGCCTTTTGTATTCGGACCGTTATTTGGTCCCTTTAAGTTTATCCTCTCTGTTATAACATAGACAAGAAAGAGGGAGGATAGATCAGGGCCTAAATTGAGCCTCTGATGCCCAGGTTTTCTCTATTTGGGGTGCTTGAAGACAGTAGCAATGAAAATTCACAATGGAGCAGCAGAACACTAAAGACTATTTCCTAAACCAAATGGGTATTTTGATGGCATAAAAGATGCGCTTTCTGACGGAAGCTCTTGTTACATTTACCACAGTGGAAAGGTTTTTCTCCTGTATGCGTTCTCTGGTGTGTGAGGAAATGGGAACGCTGATTGAAGGTCTTGCCACACTCAGGACATCGATAGGGCCTGTCTCCTAAGTGGATTCTCTGATGGGTAATAAAGTGGGAGCTCTGACTGAAGCTCTTCCCACACTCCCCACATTTGTAGGGTCTTTCTCCTGTGTGGATTCGTTGGTGCTTAATGAGGGCGGAGCTGTCAGTGAATCCTTTCCCACAGTTTTCACACTTAAAAGGTCTCTCACCTGTGTGTGTTCTTTGGTGCGTGACTAAATGTGAGCTCTGACTGAAGCTTTTGTGGCAGTCAGGACAACTGAAAGGTCTTTCTCCTGAATGAGTACTCATGTGAGCTACAAAATGAGAACTATCTCTGAAGCCCTTCCCACACTCCGGGCATTTGAAGGGCCGTTCTCCTGTGTGGGTTCGTTGGTGCTTAATCAAATCCGAGCTCTGGCTAAAACTCTCCCCACAGTCATTACACGTGTAAGGCTTCACCCCTGTGTGGGTCCTCTGGTGAGTGATGAAATTTGAGCTTCGACTGAAGCTTTTGTGACATTCCAGGCACGTGTAGGGCTTCTCGCCTGTGTGGGTTCTTTGGTGCATAATGAGGTGTGGCTTCCGCCCAAAAGTCTTCCCACACTCTGGGCATTCATAGGGTCTCTCCCCTGTGTGGGTTCTCTGATGTTTGATGAGTGTTGAGCTGTCGCTGAATTTTTTCTCACACCCCTTGCATTGGTAGGGCTTCTCTCCTGTGTGTGTTCTGCGATGGGTGACAAGGTCTGAGCTCTGTTTGAAGCCTTTCCCACACTCAGTGCACATATAGGGCCTCTCGCCAGTGTGGGTTCTTAGGTGTCTTATGAGATAGGAACTCTGGTTAAAGCTTTTCCCGCATTCTGCACACATAGGCTTCTCTCCTACATATCCATCTAGGAGCTTGTTTAAATCCCTCTCCTGTGAAAAGGGCTCCAGCTGGTCCTCTCCTGGAAGGGTTCCATGTTGCCCTTCTAATTTTAGGCCTCGCTCCCAGTTTCCTCCCCAACTAAGAGTATGAGAATGATCTTTATTGGTTCTTTCTGAGGATGTTCCACATTGTTCTGCTGTTTCAGAAATGTCCTGATTGAGCTTTGCCACCTGATGCTCAAAGTCTGAAAAATTAATGTAAGTAACAGAGAATAAAGTTATCAGTTATCAGGAAGGAATATCAGAAAACAGTGAAAAAGATTAAAATCCCTGTTTCTGTAGCAGATTGCACTTAATTCAACCGTTCTGCTTTTCACTTTGTGAAAAGTTTATTGAGGTTCATTGAGCTGTCAGAACACATGAATTCCTAAACTTTTTAAATTTTAAGATGGCCAGATGAATCTTGATATCCTTCAGGTGAAGACCACATATTGTTAATATTGGGTGGTTTCTTTAGAAGATATTATAGGTTTAGGCCAGGCATGGTGGCTTACGCCTGTAATCCCAGCACTTTGGGAGGCCGAGGCAGGCAGAGCACTTGAGGTTAGGAGTTCGAGACCAACCTGGCCAATGTGGTGAAACTCTATCTCTACTAAAAATACAAAAATTAGCTTGGCATGGTGGCGGATGCCTATAGTCCCAGCTACTCAGGAGGCTGAGGCAGGAGAATCACTTGAACCCGGGAGGCGGAGGTTGCTGTGAGCAGAGATTGTGTCACTGCACTCCAGGCTGGGAGACAGAGGGAGACTCCATCTCAAAAAAAAACATAGGTTAGACAAAAGTGAAATGCTTAGTCAAAATGTAGACTTTATTTAGTTAACTACTGACCATTAAGTCAAATTTAAATGTCTGCTAGTAGGAACAAAATTCTAGGGCGGCATTCCAAATTCTTCATCTAAACAAGGCTGAAATGCTAGATTTCCTTCCACTGGGGAGCACTCACATCTCACCTGCGTGGCTTTCCCTCAGGATCTTCCTCGCCTCAAAGTTTTGGAGTGGTAGGACCCATGGCTCTTCTTTCTGCTCCAAATGGGAGATTACACTAGGCCTGGAAATTCTACACAGGAATGTAAACATAGGATGTGAGTCTGAGTCAATCACACAAGGCCTGACCAAAATCCAAGCCCTACTCCCTGCCTAGGTATGAGAGAACACCAGGGAAACTCTAACATGTATTTGGTCTCATTAAAAGTACAGCCATGGTACAGTGATAAAACAGGGTGATTTCCCCAAAAGACTAAGGGAAAAAAAGCCCTTTTCCTCCCATAAAACAAAACAAAACAAAACAAAACAAACAAAAAAACAGATTCAGTTGACAGAAACTCTGAAGTAAATACAATAACCATTTCTGAAGGCACAAGGCTAAAGTTAAATACGGAGAGGATTTTATCAGAAACAAAGCTGCCATGACCTCACCCTTTGAAAGAATGAAGGAAGTTAACTATAATGTTGGGCTTTAACATTTTCCCAGAATGGCAGCAGTCAAAAAGCCACGAGAAAAAGATAAACACTTGTTAAGTAGCCTATAAATATATGAAAAATGTTTAACCTCACTATAATCAAAGAAATTCCATTATAACAATGACACACTGAGGCAATATAGTGTAGAGATAATGAGTGCAAACTTAGCATTCACACTGCCTGGGTTTGAGTCATAATCCTGCCTCTTACAAGCTGTGTGGCCTTAAGAAAGTTACTTAAACTCTGTGTCTCGATGTCTTCATCAATAAAAGAGGCCGGGCACAGTGACTCACGCCTGTAATCCCAGAACTTTGGGAGGCCGAGGCAGGCGGATCACGAGGTCAGGAGTTTGAGACCAGCCTGGCCAACATAGTGAAACCCCGTCTCTACTAAAAATTAGCTGGGCATGGTGGCACAGGCCTGTAGTCCCAGTTACTTGGGAGGCTGAGGCAGGAGAATCGCTTGAACCTGGGAGGCAGAGGTTGTGGTGAACTGAGGTCACACCACTGCACTCCAGTCTGGGCTACAGAGTGAGACTCCATCTCAACAACAACAAAAAAAAAAAAAAAAAAAAAAAGGGATAACAATAAGATCCATTGGCCAGGTGCAGTAGCTCACACCTGTAATCCCAGCACTTTGGGAGGCCAAGGCAGGTAGATCACTTGAGGCTAGGAGTTCAAGACCAGCCTGGCCAACACGGAGAAACCCTGTCTCTACTAAAATACAAAATTAGCCACATGTGGTAGTGCACACCTGTAATCTCATCTACTTGGGAGGCTGAGGCATGGGAATTGCTTGAGCCTGGGAGGCGGAGGTTGCAGTGAGCTGAGATTGCACCACTGCATTCTAGCCTGGGCGACACAGACTCCATCTCCAAAAAAAAAAAGACTTCAATAAATGTTAACTATCATTGCTATTTTCCCAGACTCTTTTTTTGTGTTTTGTATGCATGTTCGTTTTGAGACAGGCTCTTGCTTTGTTACCCAGGCTGGAGAGCACTGGTACAATCACAGTTCACTGCATCCTCGCGCTCCTGGTTCAAGCGATTCTCTCACTTCAGCCTCCCAAGTAGTTGGGACCACAGGCACAAGCCCCTACACCTGGTTAATGTAACTTTTGTAGAGACATTATGTTGCCCAGGCTAGTCTTGAACTCCAGAGCTCAAGTGATCCTCCTGCCTCAACCTCCCAAAATGCTGGGATTATAGGCATGAACCACCACACCCAGCCCCAGACTATTTAAATTATAATACCCACTGTGAAAGGTAGAATATAGAGAAATGGATACTTTCATATAATGTTTGTGGGAATAAATCAATTGATTCGATCTTCTTGGAAGGCATTTTGCAAAGTATTAAATACCTTAGAAATGTATCTGTTCTTTGACCTACCAATTCTAATTCTGAGAATTCTAAGGAAATGATAAAATTATACTTCAATAAAAAACATTTTATTTTATTTTATTTTATTTATTTATTTATTTTTTTGAGACGGAGTC
>NW_016816641.1:751930-759652 GCF_001698545.2 Rhinopithecus bieti
AAAAAAAAAAAAAAAAAAAAAAAAAGGGATAACAATAAGATCCATTGGCCAGGTGCAGTAGCTCACACCTGTAATCCCAGCACTTTGGGAGGCCAAGGCAGGTAGATCACTTGAGGCTAGGAGTTCAAGACCAGCCTGGCCAACACGGAGAAACCCTGTCTCTACTAAAAATACAAAAATTAGCCACATGTGGTAGTGCACACCTGTAATCTCATCTACTTGGGAGGCTGAGGCATGGGAATTGCTTGAGCCTGGGAGGCGGAGGTTGCAGTGAGCTGAGATTGCACCACTGCATTCTAGCCTGGGCGACACAGACTCCATCTCCAAAAAAAAAAAGACTTCAATAAATGTTAACTATCATTGCTATTTTTCCCAGACTCTTTTTTTGTGTTTTGTATGCATGTTCGTTTTTGAGACAGGCTCTTGCTTTGTTACCCAGGCTGGAGAGCACTGGTACAATCACAGTTCACTGCATCCTCGCGCTCCTGGTTCAAGCGATTCTCTCACTTCAGCCTCCCAAGTAGTTGGGACCACAGGCACAAGCCCCTACACCTGGTTAATGTAACTTTTGTAGAGACATTATGTTGCCCAGGCTAGTCTTGAACTCCAGAGCTCAAGTGATCCTCCTGCCTCAACCTCCCAAAATGCTGGGATTATAGGCATGAACCACCACACCCAGCCCCAGACTATTTAAATTATAATACCCACTGTGAAAGGTAGAATATAGAGAAATGGATACTTTCATATAATGTTTGTGGGAATAAATCAATTGATTCGATCTTCTTGGAAGGCATTTTGCAAAGTATTAAATACCTTAGAAATGTATCTGTTCTTTGACCTACCAATTCTAATTCTGAGAATTCTAAGGAAATGATAAAATTATACTTCAATAAAAAACATTTTATCTTATTTTATTTTATTTATTTATTTATTTATTTTTTTGAGACGGAGTCTCGCTCTGTCACCCAGGCTGGAGTGCTGTGGCCGGATCTCAGCTCCCTGCAAGCTCCGCCTTCCGGGTTCACGCCATTCTCCTGCGTCAGCCTCCCGGGTAGCTGGGACTACAGGCGCCGCCACGTTGCCCGGCTAGTTTTTTGTAGTTTTTAGAGACGGGGTTTCACCGTGTTAGCCAGGATGGTCTCGAAAAACACTTTTAAAAAATGAGTTAAAAGAGGTTTAACACAACCTGGTGAAAATTTAGAAATGACCTAAATGTGCCACAACAAAGGAATAATTATATAGCTCACTGCAGCCTGGAACTCCTGTGCTCAAGGGATCCTCCTGCCTCAGCCTCCCAAGTAGCTCAGGCAATTGCTATTTTTATAGGTTAAAAAAAGGTCAGATATATGGTTCAATCTAATGTTTGACTTCAACAACAAAATAATATTGTATTCCATAAAACAAAATACTAGGTGGTTATTTTAAGTGATGTAAAGAAAGATATTTATTGTTGTCAAAATATATTCATGATACAACATGGAAGAAAGAATGTGCAGCTGAATGTACAGTATAATACCAATATTATCCTTTTGTGCTTGTTTTAAAATTGTATACATGCTTAGAAAAATGCTGGTAGGATAGTAACTCTTCAGTGGTGGGATTAGGGATGATGTTTGTTTTCATTTTGCTTGTCTTTTTCTTTAATGAGTATACGTTACTTGTATAATAGATGAAGTAGGCCAGGTGCAGTGGCTCACGCCTCTAATCCCAGCACTTTGGGAGGCCAAGGCCAGTGGATCACTTGAGGTCAGGAGTTCAAGACCCGCCTGGCCAACATGTTGCAACCTCGACTCTACTAAAAATACAAAAATTAGAGTGCGGTGGCTCTCTCCTGTAATCCCAGCACTTTGGGAGGCCGAAGTGAGCGGATCGCTTGAGGTCAGGAGTTTGAGACCAACCTGGCCCACATGGAGATAACCCATCTCTACTAAAAATACAAAAAAATTATCCAGGAATCACTTGAACCCAGGAGGCAGAGGTTGCAGTGAGCCGAGATCGCACCACAGCACTACAGCCTGGGTGACAGAGCGAGACTCTGCCACAAAAAAAAAAAAAAAAAGGAGTAAAGCAGGAGGAAGGGTAGCCAGGATATCTGAGAAAGAGTAATTGGAGGTATTTGGTTGGTTTGTTTGTTTTTTTGAGACAGAGTCTTGCTCTATTGCCCAGACTGGAGTGCAATGGTGCGGTCTCGGCTGACTGCAACCTCCGCCTCCCAGGTTCAAGCAATTCTCCTGCTCAGCCTCCAGAGTAACTGGGATTACAGGCACCTGCTACCACACCCAGCTGATTTATATATTTTTAGTAGAGACGGGGTTTCATCATGTTGGCCAGGCTGGTCTTGAACTCCTGACCTTGTGATCCACCCACCTCGGCCTACCAAAGTGCTGGGATTATAGGTGTGAGCCACTGCGCCCAGCCTGTTTTTAAGTGACAGAAAAAATTACCTCCTTTTCCACAAAGACCTCAAAAGTCTCAAAAGTTAAGTGGCAGAGGTGAGAGACAACCCAGGCTGGAAAAGGGGGATAGTAATACATATATCAAAAGTTATGATGAGATATTAAAAGACAATAAATAGCAAAGATGTTTACAAACCATAAAATGCATAAAGACGTAATTCTTTTTCTGCCAAGGAGGCAACAATTAATCTTACAGAGGTCTGGAGCTCTAAGACACCAACATACCAGAGACTATTCAGACCTGGGCCCTTTATCTAAGTCTCAAATTAAAGGAGAATAGTGGCCAGGCATGGTGGCACCCATAATCCCAGCACTTTGGAAGGCAGAAGCAGTGGATTGCTTGAGCTCAGGAGTTTGAGATCAGCCTGGCCAACATAGGAAAATCCTGTCTCTACTAAAAACACCAAAAATTAGCTGGGCATGGTGGCACATGCCTGTGATCCCAGCTACTCAGGAGGTTGAGGTGGGAGAATTGCTTGAGCCCAGGAGGCAAGGGTTGCAGTGAATCGAGATCACGCCACTGCACTCCAGCCTGGATGACAGAGCGAGACCCCATCTCTAAAAAACAAGATAAATAAATAAAATAAAGGAGAGTAGCATTCTTACCCTTTGAAAACCCATTCTTCTAACTGTGCTGGGTGGCATTCCTGAAGAGGATTCTCTAAGCAGTGTCCAGGCAACCCACTCTTCCCTGAAGTCCCCAGCCACATTATCAAGGGTCATCAGTTCCTAAAGCAAGAGACATCAATATGCATCAGTAGCTCCCTAGGTATTCTCACCATTATCTGAAAGCCAAAAAATGGCCATCAGTGTACACAAACAACCCCCTACACCTGATCAGAATGGTCCTGAGGTAAATTCTGTCAACTACAGAGGGTTGCTTTTCTTAGTCTGTTTTTACATACGTCTTCTCCTAGCCAACTTTCCCATTACTAAGAGAGGCCTAGGCCTCCCAAACTCATTGACAGAACCCAGTCTTTTAGATACATTAACTTTTTGAGGAAAAAATTGTCCACGATGAACAAGGTAAACAAAGGAGAGAGTTGGTAGGTACAATTTGATTTCTGGAAAGTTTTGATTCTCCCCAACTTCATTTTCCTCAGCAAACAAGGAAATTGTGGACTTAACTATACTCATATTAGTTATGAGAACAGCCGACTTCTTGGCTTGCAGATTTGGGGTCAACCTCAAGGGATAGATTATGCAGAACCCCAAAGGGAACTGTGTTGGATACCATTCTATTTCAAGATCTTAATGGAGTCAGAAATAAGACCGAAAAGCCATGTTTTTTTTTTCCAAAAGACATGGATAGGTTGTAAAAATAAGTTAAAGTCAATGGGGATAAGCACAAAACATAACTCTTAGGGGCTGAAACCAATCATTAATATATTAATAAATTGACAGCAATATCATGAAAAACATTACTTTTTGGAGGATAGTCAGAGTCAACTACTGGATGGATCAGTAATTTATTCAACAATCAATATGTTGCCAGGCATAGGAGTCACAAAGAAATTAAGATAATGTTTTTTCCCTTAAAAAGTTTCCAATACACCAGCCTCAGCAACATATTGAGACCCATTTCTCTACAAAGAACTTTTAAAAATCAGCCAGGCATGGTGGCATGCACTTGTGGTCCCAGCTACTCAGGAGGCTGAGGTGGGAGGATCACTTCAGCCCAGGGGTTCAAGGCTGCAGTGAGCTATGATGGCGCCACTGCACTCCATGCACTCCAGCCTAGCAACAGAGTGAGCCCCTGTCTCTCCCTTAAAAAAAAAAAAAAAAAAAAAAAATTGCAGCCAGCATGACCACCCACTACAAAGAGTATTGCATTTCAGGGGAGGAAGGATCAGACTAGGGTGAAGAAGTTTTACTCTTTCACATCTTTTGTCTCACTACAAAGCACCTATTTACTACTGGAACACAGATACAGACACAGACACACAGACACACACACACACACACACACACACACACACACACACTTTTGGGGGAAATATTTATGTATTTACAGACATTATTATTGGTCATTTATAAAGTATTGAGTTTTTAAGGATCTAAAAGCCATCGCTCTGGTTTAAAACTTTAACAAACAACAATAATGTAATTAGAAAGTAAAAATGGTAATAACAGTTTTGAGTATTGGTCGGGTGCTGTGGCTCATGACTGTAATTCCAGCACTTTGGGAGGACGAGATGGGCAGATCACCTGGGGTCAGGAGTTCGAGATCAACCTGGCCAACATGGTGAAACCCTGTCTCTACTAAGAATACAAAATTAGCCGGGTGTGGTGGCGCACACCTGTAATACCAACTACTCGAGAGGCTGCGGCAGGAGAATCACTTGAACCTGGGAGGCTGGGACTACAGTGAACGGAGATAGCACCGTTGCATTCCAGCCTGGGCAACAAGAGCGAAATCCCTTCTAAAAAAAAAAAAAAAAGTAGAAGAAGAAAAGGAAAAAAAAAAAAAGAGTTTTAGTATAATTTTATTTCTACATTCATTACAAAACACAGCTGCAGGGCCCCCTTGCTGGAGACTTCTTAGCCACGGTTATAGAAACCCTGTTTCCCAGCCCGTCCCTTTCCCCATGCGCAGGTGACCTCAAAGGCCCCACAGCTCTGAGGGGCTGTGACTAAGTGCCACTGTGAGAAGCTCCAGTGCGTTCACCGGGTTTATTAATAGGAACATGACTGCACGCTTGGGGCTGAACCCCGTTCTTCTTCTCGGTGCTGGGGCCCTAACCAGGGTGCGGTGGTCAGAGGGTAGCAGATCAGCTGAAACCCGGGGTCCACCATCGAGAAGCAAGAAAACTGATTAAGAGAATGACTAATCTCGACGACGGTATAGAGACCACAGCTACCTCTCCCACACCCCAGCAAGCCCCGGGGGCTCCCAAAGGCCAGCGCGGGAACCCCACTGAGAAAACGTCTGGGTGGCGGCGAGCCCCCTCCACGCCCCTCAGCAGCGCGCTGCTGCTGCCGCCGTCTCCCTCCTTGGATCACTCACCGCCCCAGGGCCCAGCCGGGGATGGAGCAGGAAGTGAGTCCTCCACCGCCGAGCCGCACCCGGCCCGCAACCCCGAGGCGGTCCCTCCCAGAACCCGACTGGGATTCGTGACAGGGCTGTGGGGACACAGGTGTGACTCCGGCTTCGACAGCTCGCAGCCGGAAAGTACCGCCCCTGTCCTCTTGCTATTGGCTTTTCAGTTTCCATGGCTAGAATTTTTCTCTGTCCATAGGCTGTCAGAGCTATCAATTACCGCCTACCCTTCTGGGAAACGTAGTCCCGAGCAAGACCTCAAAGGACTCGGAGCCGTGGATGTCCAGTTCCAAGCGTTGAAAAATGGTAAACCCAATTCCCCAGCTACCGGCCCCCAGGAACCGCCTGTTTGGAGCCGAGGGATCTAAATGCTGTACCCTCACTGTGGCATCTGCTGATGTGAATCTCCTGGCCTCACCCACCTACCGCGGAGCAGCCTGGTGCCCACCGTGAGGTCTCCCGCGCTCTGGCACCTCGCCCCTCCCCAGCGCAGAGCAGCTCAGCCCTCTGGCCTTTGCAGCCTCTCTTCTGCTCAGTCTTCCACCTCATCCCCGGCGACCGGAGCCTGCAGGGCGTTTGCGGAGACCGGGTCCCAGACCAACTCAAACTGGACATAAGAAAGGCCCAGCAGAAGCCCTTAGGAGAAAACAGACATTCCGCATCCTTCCCTTGGCATCAAACTCCCAGGCGCATCCCCTTTCCGTCTGGTTGATAGCCAGAGGAGGCGGGCGAGGGCATCAAGTATTCTGGGAAATGTGATATTGGGCTTCAAACTGGGGAGGCTCCTGAGTCTCATGTGAAAGCCAGTGGTCACTTTGGGTCGGCCCCTAGCTAAAAAATAATAACGTCTTTCCTTAAAGTGAAGAAAATGTGCCTGTCTACTCCGTTTGTTGATTCAGTGCAATTTAGAAAAAGAAAGAACATTTTGTGATGTACTATAAAACGCTTAGAATTGCCAGCCATAGAGTTAATGTTGAAGATCCCTTTGATGCTAATTCCACCATTCCTTCAACAAAAATAGGGTGCATTTCCCAGTGGATATTTATTGGGAACATTCTATACTCAAGATCCTCCTGGGAACTGTGGTTACTCGGGAATCATACATAACCATTACCTTCATGAAGTTCACAGGCCAAAATGGGAGATAAACCATAAAAGGTATCAAAATCCTAAGTAATATTTTGTCTTTTTTTTCATATAGCCAGTTGCATCTTCGTTATTTTGCTACAATTGTAGTCATCTGCAAGATAACTACATTGCATTTTCAGAAACTCTGTCGACTGTGAACAAATATCTAGTTAGCAGAGGTAGTTAGATGTAGTTAGATTTAGTCAGATGAAAATGAGGAAAATGGAAATCCCAGAGGAGCTCAGTAACAAAGGAATGCCCAGGAAACCTAGGGATTGCCAGGCCTTCTGTAACTGGAACAGAGTTCAGGACCTGGAGAACTGAAGGCATCTTCAGGCCCCTCGGTAAGTCTTTCTAGCATTTTGCCATCAGGGAGATCATGAAGATTACTCTTCAATCTGGGACTGGAGTGGGGAGATGAATGAAGAGTCACAGAATCTGGCTGGTGGCTATCTCCTGTCACTCTCTCCAGCTTCTGTTTCTTCTGCCTTACCTTGTTCTCGCAGCGGTTTGTTCACAATGATCAGGTGTGTGGGGAGTGACAGAAAGGAAGTTTGGTCTCATGACAAGAGCAGTCAGTGCAGGAAACCAATCATGTACCCGCAATGGCCACCTGAAGAGACGATCATGACCTCTTGGGGGTTGGGTGCTAAAGGGCGTGGCCGAGAGGAGGCATAGAGGAGTGAGGAAAAACTGTGAAAGGACTTCAAGGAGCATGAAAACAGAGAAAGACTTCAGCAGTTAATAGAACTGAATTTATTTTATTTTATTTATTTTATTTTATTTTTTGAGACTGAGTCTTGCCCTGTCGCCCAGGCTGGAGTACAATGGCGCGACTGCAGCTCACTGCAACCTCCGCCTCCTGGGTTCAAGCAATTCTCCTGCCTCAGCCTCCCAAGTAGCTAGGATTACAGGCGTGCACCACCACGCCGGCTAATTTTTTGTATCTTTAGTAGAGACGGGTTTTCACCATGTTGGCAAGGCTGGTCTCGAACTCCTGACCTCAGGCCTTCCTCGGCCTCCCAAAGTGCTGCGGTTACAGGCGTGAGCCATCGCACCCGGCCAGAACTGATTTTTTTTTTTTTTTTTTTTTTTTTT
>NW_016816641.1:760183-769717 GCF_001698545.2 Rhinopithecus bieti
TTGAGCCACCGTGCCCAGCCAGAACTGATTTTTTTTTAAAAGAGAGAGTCTATCATTATCTGTTGCTGTGTAACAAATTACCCCCAAATTTATTGGGTTGAAAACCAAATATTTGGTTTTGTGCTCCCAGCTGTTCGGAAAAGCCGCCAGTATTTCTCCACCTGGCTTTCCTCTACCTCCAGGCAGGAGCACCTGAGGTCCCCCTCCCACCCCGCCTTCCGCCCGCCCGCCCGCACGCACACTCGGACCAGCGCTGTTGACCCAGAAGCAGACATTTCTGCCCCTATTCTGAGCACACGTCAGCGGAGGGAGCGGGACGCGGCCTGCGGTCAGTGGCGAAGAAGGCAGGCCCTGCGCGGGGATCTCGGAAGCCATGTGATTCATCATGAATTTCCAGTACAAAGAGGACCATCCCTTTGAGTATCGGAAAAGGGAAGCAGAAAATATCCGGAAGAAACATCCGGACAGGGTCCCTGTGATTGTAGAGAAGGCTCCAAAAGCCAGGGTGCCTGATCTGGACAAGAGGAAGTACCTAGTGCCCTCCGACCTTACCAATGGCCAGTTCTACTTCTTAATCCGGAAGAGAATCCACCTGAGACCTGAGGGCGCCTTATTCTTCTTTGTCAACAACACAATCCCTCCCACTAGTGCTACCGTGGGCCATCTGTATGAGGACAGTCATGAGGAAGATGATTTTCTGTATGTGGCCTACAGTAATGAGAGTGTCTATGGGAAATGAGTGGTTGGAAGCCCAGCAGATGGAAGCATCTGGACTTGGGGGTAGGGGAGGGGTGTATGCGCGACTTGGGGAAAGAGAGGGCGGCTCCCACCGTGAGGAGACAGAAGGTGAAGACATCTAGAAACTACACCACACACACCGTCATCACATTTTCACATGCTTAATTGATATTTTTTGCTGCTTCCTCAGCTCAGGAAGAAAGCTTATCAGGACAGAGCTGTTGCATTGGCTTTGATAGAGGAATGGGGATGATGTAATTTTACAGCATTCCTGAGATTTAATTTTTGTGCAATTTCATGGAAGGGTCAGGAAGTGGACAAGTTGGGGTCAGAGATGATGGCAGTCCAGTAGCAACTCCCTGTACTCCCTTCTCTTTGGGCAGAGATTCTATTTTTGACAGTTGCACAAGACAGGTAGGGAAAGGGGACTTGTGGTAGTGGACCATACCTGGGAACCAAAAAAGACCCACTGTAATGGATGCATCGTGGCCCCTGATCTTCCCTGTCCCACACTTCTTTTCTCCCATCCCAGTTAAAATCTCACAAACACAGTGCCACCCCAGGGGTGGCAGTAGACATCAACCCAGAAATTTAGACAGGGATCTCTTATTTTTGGAAAATAGGGGTTAGGCATGAGGGTGGTTATGATTAAGAAGACAGTTTTGTTATTAAATAGCATTAAACTGGAATTGACAGAGTGTTGAGCATCTCTGTCTAAACTGTTCTTTCTCTTTGGTGCTCCTTCTATCACCCCTACCTTGGAATTTAATGAGCTTCAGGCATTTCCAATTGCAGAATAAAACCACTCCTAGCATCTTCTCTAGTATTTTCCATGTATCAGGACAGAGATGTCTTATGTAGGGAAGGGGCAGGTATGAAGTAAGGTAGATTATCTACACCTCTCAGTCATTCAGGATTCTTGCTCCCATGCCACTGTCCCTTCAGTCTCACACTCACAGAAATACTATGTGATGGCCAGCTGCTTCCCTTCTTGGTTATCCACTGCAGCTGCTAGTTAGAAAGGTTTGCAGGGATGACTTTTAGTAAATCATGGGAATTTTACTGATTTATTGATTTGTTATCACTTTTCGGGTTTTTGGGGTGGGAGTGGGGAGCAGGAATTGCACTCAGACATGACATTTCAATTCATCTCTGCAAATGAAAAGGGTTCTTCCTCTTGGGGGAAATCTGTGTGTCAGTTCTGTCAGCTGCAAGTTCTTGTGTAATGAAGTCAATGCCATCAGGCCAAGGAAATAAAATAATTGCTTACCTTAAAAAACAAAACAAAACATGTGCCAGGTGCAGTGGATTAGGCCTATAATCCCAGCACTTTGGGAAGCTGAGGCAGGAGGATTACTTGAGCCCAGGAGTTCAAGACCAGCCTGGGCAACATAGCAAGGCCTCGTCTCTACTAAAAATAAAAAAATCAGCTGGGCTTGGTGATGCGTACCTGTAGTCTCGGCTACCTGGGAGACTGAGGTAAGAGGATCACTTGAGCCTGGGGAGACTGAGGCTGCAGTAAGCCAGGATGGCACCACTGCACTCTAGCCTGGAAGACAGAGTGAAACCCTGTCTCAAAAAAAATTATTTTTTTAATTTATATTTGATTTATTTATATTTGATTTGATTTGATTTATATTTGATTTATTTAATCAACAGATTAGGAATCTGGAACAGCCTAGGTGAGTATCTCTGAAGGTCTCTCACAAAGTTGCAGTCTAGACACTGGCTGGGACTACAGTCATCTGAAGGCTTGACTGGGGCCAGATGATCTGCTTGCTGCCAATCTCCCTCATGTGACTGTTTCCTCACCTGTAGCTTCTCCTCCCAATGTGTCAGCTGGCTTCCCCAGGGTGAGTGATTAAGACAGAAAGAAGCAGAAGCTGCATTCTAACCTTGGAAGTGATAGACCATCATTTCTGCCATACTCTTTTGGTCACACAGACCAACCCTGGTACAGTGTGGGAGGGGACTACACAAAGGTGTGAATACTTAGAGGCAAGGATCATAGTGGGTGTATTAGTCAGGGTTCTCCAGAGAGACAGAACCAATAGGATATATAGATATAGAGAACCAGGGAAGCCAGTAGTATGAGTCCGTTTAAGTTCAAAGGCCCAAGAACTTGAGGGGCTGCTGGTGCAAGTCCTGAAGTCTGAAGGCTGAAGAACCTGGAGTTCTAATGTCTGAGATCAGGAGAAGGGTGTCCTAGCTCAGAAGAAAGAGAGAGAAAATTCACCTTTCATCTGTCCTTTTGCACTATCTGGGCTCTCAGCTGACTGGATGGTACCATCTACCCTGGGTGAGGGCAGATCTTCCTTATCAGTCTACTGATTTAAATGCCGATCTCTTCCAAACATACTTACAGACATAACCATAAATAATGCTTTCTCAGCTATCTGGGTATTCCTTAATCTAGTCAAGTTGACACCTAAAACTTTTTTTTAGAGACAGGGTCTCACTCTGTTACCCAGGCTTCCATGCAGTGGTGTGATCATAGTTCACGGCAGCCTCAAACTCCCAGGTTCAAGTGATCCTCCCACCTCAGCCTCCCAAGCAGCTAGGACTACAGGCATGTGCTACTGCACCTGGCAAATTTTAAAATTTTTTGTAGAGAGGAGGTCTTGCTATGTTGCTGAGGCTGGTCTTGAACTCCTGGGCTCAAGTGAGCCTCCTGCCTCAGTCTCCCGAAGTGCTGGGATTACAGGCTTGAACCACCACACCCAACTGACACCTAAAATTAACCATCATAGTGGGCCACCTTGGAGGCTGACTACCACAGGGACTACAGAGGACTTTAGGACATTGTCCTTGATGTACTCTGTCATGCTCCTATGACAGCTCTTTAAGGAAACTTACAGTAAAGATCTCTATGTATGGGGAACGGGGGAGATGATCCCATTACTCAAACTAGGAGCCTTAGAGACTTCTGCAACCCTTCATGCTACATAGGATCGAAGTCTTGGGTACTACGTCTTACCTTCTTGCTACCCAATTCAGCTATGAATGCCAGTTCTACTCTGTTGCAACCACCGAATGTTGGCTCCAGGATGCTCTATAGGTCAGTTTCCTTCAACACTTCAAAAAAGAAGTAGGCTACAAGGTCCTTTATTTCAGCTTCCCTTCAACCTCTCTGGGGTTCCTATCATTACCCTTCCCTAGCTTTCCCATTGATGTTAATTTCCCTGGCCTACCTTTAATCATGCAAGGCTGTCAAGAAGTGTATTTATTGGGAACTGCACTTGTCCATATGCAAGAGAAACTTGACTACTGTGGTTTATCCAAATCAGGGATTATTTTTCTCACGTATCAAGAAGTCGAGAAAGGCTGGTTGCAGTGGCTCACACCTGTAATCCCAGCAATCTGGGAGGCCGAAGTGGTGGGTAACTCGAGGCCAGGAGATTGAGACCAGCCTGGACAACATGGCAAAACCCTGTCTCTACTAAAAATACAAAAAAGTTAGCTGGCCATGGTGGCGCACGCCTGTAATCCCAGCTACTCAGGAGGCTGAGGCACGAGAATCGCTTGAACCTGGGAGGTAGAGGTTGCAGTGAGCCAAGATTGTGCCACTGCACTCCAGTCTGGATGACAGAGAGAGACTCTGTCTCAGAAAAAAAAAAAAAATCTAGAGATTACTAATACATGTCTAGTGAAGCAACTCCAGGATGCTGTCAAGGACCTGGGTGTTCTCTGTCTTCCTGCTCTGTCAACCTTGGTGGGTGGCTCTTGTCCTCATGGTCACTTCCAGTCATCATGGCTGTATTCCAGAATAGAATATTGCTCTGTCATTAAATGTTATTATCACTGAAATTATGTCATCGAACATAGATAAATGAAAGATGTAAAAAAGTGTGTGGCAAAACACATGTGAAATATGATTCCATTTGCATCTGGTGAATATCTGTCACTTGTCTACCAGCACACTATCTTTCTAGGGGAAATAGCACCTGATTTTTCTTTACAGAACAGCACCCCATGCATAGTTCAGATGGGAGCTGCCATCTGCTTACTTGATCCTTCCTCTCCATCACAGGGTCTGGTTTGGACATGAGCACTCAACCCAAACCAAGCTGACGGCAGAACTGTGCTATCTGGCCCAAAATGATTTGTCAAGAAGAGCACAGATGACTCATGCTGAGCCTATCAGGGACCTTTCCTGGGACTTTGTAAGCTGGAACCAAAGGAAAAGGACCTGTTCCTTTCCGGAAGTAAAGATGGGAAGATGTGAGTCTGTAGGCCATGGCAGCCATATTTCCTGCCAGCTGAACTGCGTTCCAAGAGAATGAGACGAAGGCAGAGAGAGGGAAGCAGAGGGCAGAAGCTAGAAAACTTTTAAGAGCATTTTGAGTCCTGGGTCACTGAAGCCAGAAATAACTCTGAATTTTCCTGAAGTTTGTTTTATGAGTCAATAAATATTCCCTTCTTGCCTAAGATAGTTTGAGTGGTGAAGTCCAGGCACTTGCAATTCAAACATTTCCCACTAATGCATCATCATTTCTGTTTGAAAAAAGAATCCATGCATATGTATACACATATACATATACATGTACATAAATACAGTACAGGAATACATTTTGCTCATCTGTATTTTAAATCTTCCTTAAAGAACACATTAATTTTAATACCAGTTTTAGTTTTAGAATTACCCGTTTAAAATTATTCATTGTAAAGAGTCCAGATAATTCACACAAAAGTGAATAAAATTAGAAACAAAATGAGAGGTTTTCATCCTTGCCAATAATAACAAAATAGCAAAATTATCTCAAACCCTTTTAAGCTGAACCACTTCCAGGATAATTAACCCATTCAACTTCTTGGTAGAAATTCAAAACAAAGTACTCAATGTCTAGGTCTAAGTGATTTAAAAGGCTCAGGCAGGGATTATCACCAATTGGTTTGATAATGGACAGTTATCTTAAGAGCTCCCTCTTTACAGATAACAGGGGTCAGCATGCCCACATTTGCAGGAGGGAGGCCTGAGTAGATTTCTGGAGGGCCTCCCCATCTATGCCTGCCAAGATCTGGGAACCAAATTCGTTTCCTGTCTCTGCAACCCCACATCCTTTATAAAAAGACTGTTCTGTGTGCTGTGAACCGTATGAGGAAGGCTTTGTGACCTTCATACACTAATTTTTGCAAGACAGAAATTCTCTATTTCAAGATGCTTGTTGAAGGCGCTATGGCTCACGCCTGTAATCCCAGCACTTTGGGAGGCCGAGGCAGTCAGATCATTTGAGATCAGAAGTTTGAGACCAGCCTGACCAACATGGTAAAACCCTGTCTCTACTAAAATACAAAAATTAGGACAGGTGTGGTGGCTCATGCTTGTAATCCCCGAACTTTGGGAGGCCGAGGCAGGGCAATCATGAGTTGAGGAGTTCGAGACCAGCCTGGCCAACACAGCGAAACCCTGTCTCTACTAAAATACAAAAATTAGCCAGGCATGGTGGCGGATGCCTGTAATCCCAGCTATTCAGGAGGCTGAGGCAGGAGAATCGCTTGAACCTGGGAGGCGCAGGTTGCAGTGAACCAAGATCACGTCACTGCACTCCAGCCTGGGCGACAGAGCTAGACTTCATCTAAAAAAAAAAAAAAAAAAAAAAAAGATTAGCCCGGCGTGCTGGTGGGAGCTCATAATCCCAGGTACTTGGGAGGTTGAGGCAGGAGAATTGCTCAAACCCGGGAGGTGGAGGTTGCAGTGAGCCGGGATAGTGCCACTGCACTCCAGCTTGGGCGACACAGTGGGACTCCCTCTCAAAAAATAAAACGTAAAAAATAAAATAAAACACATTGCTAAACCCTATCTTCCTCCTAAATAGGAGGAATTAAAAAAAAAAAAAAAAAAAGATGCATGTTGAAATCACATATTCCATCACCACGGAGAGTTTCTCATTTCCTCTAACAAAACACTTTTCTTTATTTTTATGATTATATAATATACATTCTTTTTAAAAATAAAATTAGAAATACAGATACATAAAGAGAAAATTCCTACCATCCAGTACAAAAACACTATTAATATTTTGTTACATAACGGCGGTGGCTCACCCCTGTAATCCCAGCACTTTGGGAGGCTTAGGTGGGCAGATCATTTGGGGTCAGAAGTTCAAGACCAGCCTGGCCAACATGGTGAAACCCTGTCTCTACTAAAAATACAAAACCTTCAGCCTGGACAACATGGTGAAACCCCATTTCGACTACAAATACAAAAAACTTAGCCAGATGTAGTGGTGGGTGCCTATAATCCCAGCTACTCAGAAGGCTGAGGCTGGAGAATCACTTGAACCTGGGAGGTGGAGGTTGCAGTGGCCGAGATCACACCACTGCACTCCAGCCTGGGAGACAGAGTCTGAGACCCTGTCTCAAGAAAATAAATAAATAAATACATACATAAATAAATAAAAATACAAAAATTAGCCTAGTGTGGTGGCATGCACCTGTAATCCCAGCTACTCGGGAGTCTGAGGCAAGAGAATTGCTTGAACCTGGGAGATGGAGGTTTGCAGTGAGCCAAGACCTTGCCACCGCACTCCAGCCCGGGTGACAGAGTGAGACTCCATCTCAAGAAAAAAAAAAATTGTTACATATCTTTCAAGTCTGTGCAATAGAAAATTGTCTCTGAGCAGAAGCTAGAGTTCAGACATCTCTGGGGAGAGGGAGAGATTCCTTCCTTTCTTTCCCTACTCCATTTGAATCCTCTATGTGTGTTGACATCTGGTGTCTTTATCTCTTTTTAAAAATTTTTAAATTGATCACGGCTCGTTGCAACCTTCAACTCCCGAGCTCAAGCGATCCTCCTGCCTCGGCCTCCCATATCACAGGAATTACAGGCATGAACCTGTAATGTAAACCCTTTTATGTTTAAAGAGAGGGGAGATTTTTGGTACAGAGGTGCCTAGGGAGGCAGAGAGGACACTGGTGAACAGTCTGGTGTCAGCTGGTTTCTTCTGCCAGCCCATGACAGCAACTGAGAACAGAGGAGTGAGACCTTGGTTCCAGGCAATGCCACGTCCTAATCAGTTGCTGACGGTGGCTCCCCATGGTAGCGCCACGCCGCTAAGCAGGACTGCTGCAGCGCAGGCAGCGGGGAGGTGGAGGAGGCTGCTGACTAGGGCAGGGGATGTGCTTCATATGCGAAATGTGCCACCTGTGGAGATTCCCAAATGAAAAGGGAAGGATTTTCTGAATGAGGGTGAGAAAGAACACTGAGGCCATGTAGTTAAGGAGATGGTGTTTCTCAAATTGCTTCTCAAACACCTGGGGAGCTTGCATTTTTTTAAAAAAAACTTTTGAACACCTTTTATTACTTTGATCATTTTTACTTTTAATGACGTTAGCAGCAGCATTATATTTTCAAGGAACCTTGTACATTACACTTACATGGAGGATCCAAAATAAATCCACAGTATTTTTGAGTACTCAGGGAATATTAAATATCATATGGCAATTTTTTGGAATATGATGACTTTCACAGCATTTTCTTTTCCTCCTTTGTGGGAACAAAAGAAAGCAATATGCTATTTTTAAAAGTTTCCAGGCAATATGCTAAGTTGGTTTTGTTTTTTAATTTTTTTGAGAAAAAAAATTCACAAGATAAAATTCAAATTTTTGAAGTGTACAGTTCAGTGTGTTATTTTTTGTTTTTTCTGTTTGTTTGTTTGTTTGTTTTTTTGAGGTGGAGTGTCACTCCGTCACCCAGGCTGGAGTGCAATGGCACGATCTCGGCTCACTGCAACCTCTGCCTCCTGGGTTCAAGGGATTCTTGTGTCTCCGGAGTAGCTGGGATTACAGGCAGGTGCCATGATGCCCGGCTAATTTTTGTGTTTTTGATAGAAACAGAATTTCACCATGTTGGCCAGGCTGGTCTCGAACTTGTGACCTCAAGTGATCTGCCTGCCTCGGCCTCCCAAAGTGCTGGGATTACAAGCGTAAGTCACCGCACCCAGCCCAGCGTTTTTAAATTTATTCCTAATGTTGCGCAATCATCACCAGCATCTAATTCCACAACATTTCCATCACCCCAAAAGGAAACTCTGTACCCATTGGCAGTGCTTCCCAATTACCCCCTTCTCCCAGCCCTTGGCAAACACTACTCTACTTTCTGTCTCTATGGTTTTGCCTATTCTGGACATTTTACACAAATGAAATCACACATGTGGCCTTTTGTGTCTGGCTTGTTTCACGTAGTGTAACATTTCAAGGTTTCTCCATACTGTAGTATGCACAGTTTCAACCTCCAGGGCTCAAGCGATCCTCCCACCTCAATCCCCCAAGTAGCTGGGACTACAGAGGCATGCGCCACCACACCTGGCTAATTTTTGTATTTTTTTAGTAGAGGTGAGGCCTTACCCTGTTGCCCAGACTGGTCTCAAACTCCTGGGCTCAGGCGATCCTCCTGCCTCAGTCTCTGGAGTAGCTGGGACCACAGGCATGAGCCACTGCACCCAACTGAATGTACCATTTTTGTTTATCCATTCATCAGTTAATGTGGGAGTTTGCATTTTTAATACATATTCTGGGCCGGGCGCGGTGGCTCAAGCCTGTAATCCCAGCACTTTGGGAGGCCGAGGTGGGTGGATCACGAGGTCAGGAGATCAAGACCATCCTGGCTACCATGGTGAAACCCCGTCTCTACTAAAAAAAAATACAAAAAAATTAGCCGGACGTGGTGGCGGGCGCCTGTAGTCCCACTCGGGAGGCTGAGGCAGGAGAATGGCGTGAACCTGGGAGGCAGAGCTTGCAGTGAGCTGAGATCCGGCCACTGCACTCCAGCCTGGGCGACACAGCGAGACTCCGTCT
>NW_016816641.1:769936-774090 GCF_001698545.2 Rhinopithecus bieti
CCAAAAAAAAAAAAAAAAAAAAAAAATACATATTCTGATTCAGCCAGTCTAGGATGGGGCTTGAGATTGTGCATTTCTAGCAACTTCCCAGGTGTTGCTTGGGATACTGCTGGTTCAAGGACAACGCTTTTGAGTGGTGAAGATTTAGACACCAAAGTCTACATTTTAGAGCACAGTGATTTAAGATATCAATGTAGACATAAACCTGGAACACACTGGTTAAACACACTGATACATATACACATTTTTTTTCAAACAAGCAATAATGAACTCATAGTGTTGATATTATTTAGTAACTTGCTTCTTTAATTTAACCATATTTATGAACATAATGATTTATGCAAACAAATCCACAAAGGCATCATGACCCATCAGATCGAAATACAACCAAACTGATTCCCAGCCTGGGCTCTGCTGAAACACCCCATTACACTTCCTTTATCAAGGCTAATGAGGTATCGATTTTTAGCATTGAGTTCTGACTTAACCAAAGCCATTACTCATCATGAAGCATGAATGAACTTTTGTTTCACAGCTTGGGCTTGACATTAGCAAACATTTCAACACCGCTACCTATAAGCAACAAGTGGTCATATTAATGGTAATTGTAATGAATGCTTGTTATAGACAATGGGAATGCAACATCCCTGGCTTACGAATTTGCCAGTTGCTCTTCCCCATTGTGGGTCTTTCTCATAGGAGATGGGCAGTGCCTCTTTTGTGAGAACATTTCTGGGCCAAGGATATCAAGAGACATGTTGGTACACATCAGTCTAAATACATTACCTTATTTCATCTAGAAGGCCACTTATGTACCACCAAGAAAGGGAACGAAACTGCCAATTAAACTCTGACATTCTGTCAATTGTGAGATAAATCCTGATTTCGATGATGTTAAAAGGTAATAAAATGGCTGGGCACGGTGGCTTACGCCTGTGATCCCAGCACTTTGGGAGGCTGAGATGGGCGGATCACCTGAGGTCAGGAGTTTGAAACCAGCCTGACTAACATGGTGAAACCTGTCTCTACTAAAAATACAAAAAATAGCCAGGCATAGTGGCGGGTGCCTGTAATCCCAGCTACTCGGGAGGCTGAGGTGGGAGAATCGCTTGAACCAGGGAGGTGGAGGTTGCAGTGAGATGAGATCACGTGACTGTATTCTAGGCTCTGCGACAGAGCAAGACTCCAACTCAAAGAAAAAAAATGGTAATAAAATGTCCATCTCAGAATGAGCGCAATGTGCCAATGTTCCCACCTGTACCAAACTGGTTTTTTTGTTGTTTTCTGTTTTTTTTGTTTGTTTGTTTGTTTGTTTTGAGACAGAGTCTTGCCCTGTCACCCAGGCTGAAGTGCAAAGGCATGATTATGGCTCACTGCAGCCTCAATGTTTGGGGCTCAAATGATCCTCCCACCTCAGGCCCTAGAGTGGCTGGGGCTACAGACATGCACCACCACACCTAGCTAATTTAAAAAATCTTTTTTTTATAAAGACGGGGGTCTCTCTATGTTGTCCAGACTGGTCTCAAACTCCTGGGCTCAAGTGATCCTTCTGCCTCGGCTTCTCAAAGTGCTGGGATTATGGGCATGAGCCACCAAGCCTGGCCCTGTACCAGATTCACTTTACATGCCATTACAAATCCTGCACTTGCCTTGCTGGCCAGAACTCTAGCAATGACTTGCTCTGTGTTGGTTACTCCAGGTTCCTCATGTCACATGAGGGCATGACACAACAGCACCTGGCCTTGTACCAGCATCTCTGCTCCTGTCCTCCTACCATGTGGGTTTCCTGTTGCTATTGATATGAGAGACCCTGTGGACCATCTCAAACCCCACAGATGTGCAGTGGCTTACCCTCCAGGTTGATGCTTGGCTATAGAGGCTGACACTGCTGTCTTGGGTTCTGGCTTTCTCCATGGCTGCTGGAGGAGTCAGGCGGCTCAGCTCATAAGCTAAAAGGAGTTGACACCCTGAGGGGCAAACTTTGACCAATAGGAGATGGCAGCCTGTAGATAAATGTATTCTCTTCCTTACCTCCTCCCCCCCCGGGCCTCTTCCTGTGACTCCACAGACTGTGCAGAGATGCAGTGGCTTACTCTGGCTTCTCAGAGACTTGCTTCCCCTATGTAAGCTCAATTGCTTCTTCTAAGAGTGAGGAGGCAATTGTGTTGCCTAAGTTGTGGTCAGGACCATCATGCATGCTGTTATGTTGACTCGTCCTCGTTGTTTGACTTGTTCCCCTTTTCCCTTTACTCATGCCTTCCTGAGATTCTACACTCTCATAAAGCTTTGCCTCAGGCTCTGTTTTCTAAGGAACCCAGGCTAAGACACCAACTCAACTGACACATTTTGTGGGAATGTGGTCATGTGCCAATGTAAATAGGGAAAAGAGAATGGGTGTGAAAACATAGGAGAGATAGCGGAAGCATTCTGGAATTTTCCAAGAGGTCAGTATCAGGACTTAATAATTTTTTACTCACAAAAGGTAGTAGATATAGAAGATCTCTTTATGCTCAGATATAACAGCTACTATTTGCCTTTAGAAGGAAGGAGTAGATCCAACATCTGACTTCTTAGAGATTAATTATAATAATAACAATGAATGGTAATAATAGCTCCTTTGACCGAGCATTTCCAATTCTAAGAATTTATCCTAGAGATACTTATGAATGTAAACAAAGTTGTGTATACAAGACAATATTACATTGTTTGTCATAATGTTTGTAGTAACAAAAGAGTAGAACAGCCAGGCATGGTGGCACACACCTGTAGCCCCAGCTATTCAGAAGGCTGAGATTGAAGAGCCCAGGAGTTCAAGACTTGAGCCCAGGAGTTCAAGATTACAGTACACTATGATGTCACCTGGGCATAGCCACTGCACTTCAGCCTGAGTAACATAGTGAGGCCCCATCTCTAAAAATAGTAATAATAATAAATGGAAGCAACCCAAATCTCAATCAATAGGAGAAAGTCTAAATGAATTATGATTCCAAGGCCGTGAAACAGTATGTAGCCATTAAAAATAATGAGGTTGGCTGGGTGCGGTGGCTCACGCCAGTAATCCTAGCACTTAGGAAGGCTGAGGTGGGCAGACCACTTGAGGCCAGTAGTTCAAGACCAGCCTGGCCAACATGGTGAAACTCCATCTCTATTAAAAACATAAAAAATTAGCTGGGCGTGGTGGTGGGTTCCTGTAATCCCAGCTACTCAGGAGGTTGAGGCAGGAGAATCACTTGAACCTGGGAGGCGGAGATTGCAATGAGCCAAGATCACACCACAGCACTCTAGCCTGGGCGACAGAGCAAGACTCTGTCTCAACAATAATAATAATAATAATAATAAAGATAGACCTAAACATTCTGATATGGAATGCTTCCAAGATGTAGTATTACATGAAAAAAGCTTTCAGCAGAACAGAATGTGTGGCCTACTAATATTTCTATAAGAAAAGGATCTGGGGCCAGGTGTGGTGGCTCACACCTATAAGTGACACTATAAATCACACTATATCCTAGCACTTTGGGAAGCTGAGGCAGGCGGATCACCTGAGGTCAGGAGTTTGAGACCAGCCTGGCTAACATGTTGAAACCCCGTCTCTACTAAAAATACAATAATTAGCTGGGCGTGGTGGTGGGCGCCTATAATCCCAGCTACTTGAGAGGTTTAGGCAGGAGAATTGCTTGAACTGGTGAGTTGAAGGTTGCAGCAAGCTGAGATTGCGCCACTTCACTCCAGCCTGGGCAAAAGAGTGAAACTCCATCTCAAAAGAAAAAAAAAAAATTAAGAAAAGGATCTGGGCTGAGCGCTGTGGCTCACACCTGGAATCCCAGCACGTTGGGAGGCTAAGGTGGGTAGATCGCCTGAGGTCAGGAGTTCGAGACCAGCCTGGCCAACATGATGAAACCCAGTTTCTACTAAAAATACAAAAAATTAGCCAGGTGTGGTATTGGGTGCCTGTAATCCCAGCTATTTGGGAGGCTGAGGCAGGAGAATCACTTGAACCTGGGAGGTGGAGGTTGCGGTGAGCCAAGATTGTGCCATTGCACTTTAGCCTGGGCAATGAGAGCAAAATTCCATCTGAAAAAAAGGAAGGAAGGAAGGAAGGAAGGAAGGAAGGAAGGAAGGGAGGGAGGAAGGAAGGGAGGAAGGAAGGAGGA
>NW_016816641.1:777688-795344 GCF_001698545.2 Rhinopithecus bieti
GAAGGAAGGAAGGAAGGAAGGAAGGGAGGGAGGAAGGAAGGAAGGAAGGAAGGAAAATCTGTATATACCTTTCTATAATTCACAGACTATCTGGAAGGATACATAAGAAACTGCTAAGTGGTTACTCTGGAGAAGAGAACTGGGGACCTGTGGCCTGAGTGACAGAGGTGGGAGTGAGTCTTACTTTTCACTGTTTGTTTTGCTTTCAATTTTGAAATTTTATTTTATTTTATTTTATTTTATTTTTTGAGATGGAGTCTCATTCCTGTCACGCAGACTGGATTGCAGTGGCGCAATCTCGGCTCACTGCAACCTTCACTTCCCAGGTTCAAGCAATTCTCCTTCCTCAGCCTCCTGAGTTAGCTGGGATTACAGGCGTGCGCCACCACGCCCGGCTAATTTTTGTAATTTTAGTAGAGCCGGGGTTTCGCCATGTTGGTCAGGCTAGTCTCAAACTCCTGACCTCAGGCGATCCACCCACCTCAGCCTTCCAGAGCGCTAGGATCACAGGCGTGAGCCACCGTGCCTGGCCTGAAATTTTACTTTTATTTTTAATTTTTGTGGGTTCATAGTAGGTTTATATGTTTATGGGGTACCTGAGATGTTTTGATACAGGCATGCAATGCGTAATAATCACATCATGGAAGATGGGTTATCCATCCCCTCAAAAGCCGCTGTGTTACAGACAAGCCAATTATATACTCTTTTAGTTATTTATTATTATTTTCTAAAACTGCGACAGGCTCTCACTATGTTGCCCAGGCTGGTCTCAAACTCCTGGGCTCAAGTGATACTCCTGCCTTGGCCTCCCAAAGTGCAGGGATTACAGGCGTGAGTCACTGCACCCAGCCCTCTTTTAGTTATTTTTAAACGTACAATTAAATTATTATTGACTGTAGACATTTTTTTAACCATATATATTATTACTGTAAACCAAAAATAAAATTCTAAGGCCCCCACCAACCATGTACTTTCTTGGGCAGGGCCCTTTTAAAATTTAACCTGAGGCTGGGCAAGGTGGCTTCTGCCTGAAATCCCAGCACTTTGGGAGCCCAACACAGTGGATCACCCGAGGCCAGGAGTTCGAGACCAGCCTGGCCAACGTGGTGAAACCCCATGTCTACTAAAAATACAAAAAATTAGCCAGGCATTGTGGTGGGTGCCTGTAGTCCCAGCTACTTGGGAGGCTGAGGCAGGACAGTCGCTTGAACCTGGGAGGCGGAGGCTGCAGTGAGCTGAGATCATGCCACTGCACTGCAGCCTGGGCGACAGAGCAAGACTTCATGTCAAAAAAAAAAAAAAAAATTAACCTGAGAAACTGGTTCAGCCATGAAGGGAAGTGGGGTTCGGACATGCCTCATTATACCTTGCTGGCATTGACATCAACACAGGCATTAAGTCTGATAAGAAACATTTTACAATGTATTCTCTCTGAAGGCTTCCTCTGAAAATAAGAACTTTGGTCTCTGCAATCCTTTCTGGTTTCCAGAAAGGAAATCCAGGCTTTTCCTTTCTGTTGATCCCAGATCTTTAGATAAACTCAACCAATTGTCAACCAGAGAATTTTTAAACCCACCTAGAACCTAGAACCCATGCCCCGCTTCTAGTTGTCCCACCTTTCTGAATGAACCGAACCAATGTATTTCTTAAGTGTATTTGATTGAAGTCTCACGTCTCCCTAAAATGTATAAAACCAAGCTGCACCTTGACCACCTCGGGTACATGTTCTCAGGACCTCCCGAGGGCTGTGTCATGGGCCATGGTCACTTATATTTGGCTCAGAATAAGTTTCTTCAAATATGTCATAGAGTTTGACTCTTTTCGTCGACATTACCTAATTGCCTAGTTCTACTGAGTGCTCATAAGTGCTTATCTTACTCTGTGATGTGGGAACTATTATTATTCTCATTTTGCAAGGAGAAAACTGAGGTATAAGAGGCAAAGTGACTTGCTCAGGGTCACACAGCTGCAGTGGCTGAGCCAGGATTCATAACTAGATCCAGCTCCAAAATCTAAGGGGACCAACTCATCATGGTTTGCATGAGACTTTCCTGGTTTTGGCAATGAAAGTCTCACATGCTGGGAAATCTTTAAAAACTGTCCCAATTTTAAAATTGAAAGCCTGCGTCCTTTCAATTTTACAACCTCTTTCAGTCCTAGGCAAACTGGGATGGTTAGTTATCCTACTGAAGTCCCAGATCTCGGCCACTTTGCTCTGCTACCTCCCTTATGAACAAATGTGTTCTATCCAATTCAGCATTCACAAGTGCCTATAAACATGGAACTTGTTCAATAGCTGCATCTGTGGATTCCTTTTGAGGCCCCTCCCCAGGCTGCATCCTCCATCTCTCAGAAATGCCCTTTCCTGCAGGAGAAGGTCCCTGGGGCCAGTTTGCACCAACCATAGGATCCCACTTTCCTCTTGTCCAGTGATTGGATGGGAGAAGACATTTGATCTAGGTCATAAACTCAGTGGCCACAGTCAGATTCTCTGTCCCAGGAATATGGACGTGGGACTTTGGAGACTCCTACCCAAGTGTGCAGGACTTGTGAGGTCATGGCAACCCTGTGATTGACGGTGCCATAGGGCCATGTGTAACGAACTAGATAGTGGGCATACCAAGCAGAAGAATAAACAGCAGAAAGCTGACAGGAGAAGACAAGAAGACTGGCTCTGGGGCCACGTGGCTTCCAGCTTTGGGGTTCTTGTTCCTTGTGCGCCTGGTTTCAATTCATGCCCTGGATGCTACAAAACCACCCTATACTTTCCCACCAAATCCCTCTTTTGTTCTGGTGCTATTCTGAGTGAGTTTCCATTCTTTGAAAATCAGCATTCCCCAAATAAGGAAAACATTACTATGACTTTTTTTAAAAAGCAAGTTTGAAATATAAGCTTTGCTTTTTGAAGGCTTGCAATCCAAAGCAGAGAATTCTAACATTGCCCAACCTAGAGGGCCACAGGACTAATAATGTTTGGTATTCTAATTCAGGGGGCACTCTTCTTTTTAAAGCATATAGGTAGGCCGGGCGCGGTGGCTCACGCCTGTAATCCCCGTACTTTGGGAGGCTGAGGCAGGTGGATCACCTGAGGTCAGGAGTTCAAGACCAGCGTGGCCAACATGGTGAAACCCCAGCTCTACTAAAAATAAAAATAAAAAAATTAGCTGGGCACCGTGGCGGGCTCCTGTAATTCCAGCTACTCGGGAGGCTGAGGCAGGAGAATCACTTGAACCTGGGAGGCAGAGGTTGCAGTGAGTCGAGAGTGTGCCACTGTACTCCAGCCTGGGCAACAGAAGGAGACTCCATCTCAAAAAAAAAAAAAAGTTAAAGAAAGAAAGTACATAGGTAATAGGTAACTATATTTTCACGTTCAAGGTCACAAACAATACAGAAAAGATAAAGACCTATTCCATACCTTCAGCGACCTCATTCTTTCTTCTCTATCTCAAGGTATGCATTATTACTGGTCTGATGGGATGCAGATCATTTTCTGTACCTTTCTATTCATGTGTATATTTTTCTCATAAATTCTACCACACACTGCAGGCCCCAGTCTGCCAGCATGTAGTCCAAATGTAGCCCACAATGGGTTTTGCATTTTTATTTATTCTTATTTTATTTTTCGAGATGAGGATTCACTCTGTCACCCAGGCCGGAGTGCAGTGGTGCAATCACAGCTCACTGCAGCCTCCAACTCCTGAGCCCTCGCCTCAACCATCATATATAGTATATAGTCCCAGCTATAGCAGCCACCAAGCCTGGTTCCATAATGGGCTTTGTTTGACTCACATAGTATTTTCTTTTTTTTTTTTTTGAGACAGAGTTTCGCTCTTGTTGCCCAGGCTGGAGTGCAATGGTGCTCTCTGCAACCTCTGCCTCCTGGGTTCAAGCGATTCTCCTGCCTCAGCCTCCCGAGTAGCTGGAATTACAGGCACGTGCCACCACACCCAACTAATTTTGTATTTTTAGTAGAGACAGGGTTTCTCCATGTTCGTCAGGCCGGTCTCAAACTCCCGACCTCAGGTGATCTGCCCGCCTCAGCCTCCCAAAGTGCTTGGGATTACAGGTGCGAGCCACCACGCCTGGCAGTATTTTCTTCTTATATTCTGAATTAGTAGCCAGCTTTTAAGATTGGGATATTTCACAGGAGTCTCGAAAACCTGAAAAATAAGGCATCACTGGGCTTGCCCTGCTGCCTGGGAATAATTGACTGACACTGAGTAGTGGGCTGCCCTTGGTAGAAGAGCGAGATCTCCTCCTCTCCAGCCCCCACCATTCCCAGGTGTCTTACACTGGACCGCCTTACCATTTTATGTTGCCTGCCTGACTTTTACAAGTGTTTGCTTTTTTTTTTTTTAAACCTTTGTACATGTTGTTCTATGACTCTCTTTCTCTCTCTCTTTGTAGAGACAAGTTCTCTTTATGTTGCCCATGCTGGTCTCAAACTCCTGGGTTCAAGCGATCCTCCCATAGCCTCTCGAGTAGCTGATACCACAGGCACATGCCATCATGACCAGCTTCTTTTATTTTATTTATTTATTTTTTTGAGACAGGTTCTTGCTCTGTCACCCAGGCTAGAGTACAGTGGCATGATCTTGGTTTGCTGAGACCCCTCCGCCTCCCGGGGTCAAGTGATCCTCTCACTTCAGCCTCATGAGTCGCTAAGACTACAGGTGTAGGCCACCACACCTGGCTAATTTTTGTATTTTTTGTAGAGATGGGGTTTTGCCGTGTTGCCCAGGTTGGTCTTGAACTGCTGGCCTCAAGCGATCTGCCCACCTTAGCCTCCCAAAGTGCTGGGATTATAGATGTGAGCCACCGCTCCCAGCCTTAGCTTCTTTTTTTGATTGAAAACATATCACAGGCATCCTTCCATGCAAATGCATACTGATCTACTGTATTCTTTTTTTTTTTTTTTTTGAGATGAAGTTTTGCTTTTTTTGCCCAGGCTGGAGTGCAATGGTGTGATCTCAGCTTCCTGCAACCTCTGCCTCCCAGGTTCAAGCAATTCTCCTGCCTCAGCCTCCCAAGTAGCTGGGATTATAGGCGCACACCACCATGCCTGGCTAATTTTGCATTTTCACTAGAGATGAGATTTGACCATGTTGGCCAGGCTGTTCTCAAACTCCTGACCTCAAGTGATCCGCCTGCCTCGGCCTCCCAAAGTGCTGGGATTACAGGCTTGAGCCACCGCGCCAAGCCTATTGTATTCTTTTTAATAGGTATGGTCTGTCCTCATTATTTATGGATTCCATATGTGTGAATTTGCCTACTCATTGCATTTATTTGTAACCCAAAAATCAATATTCATATAGCTTTGGGGATTATTTGTAGACTTGTGCAAAGCAGTGATAAATCTGAGTTGCTTGACGCTGGGCATGGTTTCTTGAACTTGTAGTCCCAGCTACTCGGGAGGCTGAGGTGGGACGACCGTTTGAGCCCAGGAAGTCAACACTACTGTGAGCTGTGATTGAGTCACTGCGCTCCCGCCTGGGCAACAGAGACAGACCCTGTCTCAAAAAAAAGAAAAAAGTTATACAAGGCCAGGCATGGTGGCTTACACCTGTAATGCCAACACTCTGGGAGGCTAAGCAAGCAGATCACTACTTGAAGTCAGGAGTTCAAGACCAGCGACCTATACCAAAAAAATACAAAAATTAACTGGGTGTGGTGGTACGTGCCTGTAGTCCCAGCTACTCAGGTGGGAGAATTGCTTGAACCTGAGTACTCCAGCCTAGGTGACAGAGCAAGATTCTGTCTCCAAAAAAAAGAAAAAAAAAAAAAGCAAATCAACAGCAAAAGCATAAAATTCAAAAAAAAGTGGCACCAGGCTGGGCGCAGTGGCTCAAGCCTGAGTACAGTGGTGAGATCTTGGCTCACTGCAACCTCCATCTCCTGGGTTCAAGTGACTCTCCTGCCTCAGCCTCCTGAGTAGCTGGGACTAGATGTATGACACCACGCCCAGCTAATTTTTGTTTTTTTTAGCAGAGATGGGCTTCACCATGTTGGCCAGGCTGGTCTTGAACTCCTGACCTCAAATGATCCGCCCACCTCAGCCTCCCAAAGTGCTGGGATTAGAGGCGTGAGCCACCGTGCCTGGCCGATTTTGCTTTTTAAATGCAAAAAAGCTGAAGTGTAGTGCAGTGCTGAAATGTTATCCAGTGTTTATATGATCAAGAAGGCTGCGATGGGATGTGCCTGACAGACATGGTTAGATAAGCTTTGTTCAGACATGAGTCATAGTGCTGTGAGTCCCTCAATGAATCAACGACACAACATACCTAGAAAAACGAAGAGGAAATTGGCCAACCTGTACATGAGGCTGCTCCAGAAAGTGCTAAATAGAGTAATGTGTGTAGTGCATGGTGAAGCTGTGGAAAAGATATGAAAGTGGCCAAATTTGTGGATTCAGGAGATGATGACCGAAAAAAATGGTCCTTGAATCTGAGAGGTAGAGGTTGCAGTGAGCTGAGATCATACCACTGCACTCTAGCCTGGGCGACAGAGTGAGACCCTGTCTCAAAAATAAATAAATAAATAAAATAAAGCTATACGAGCTAAGTGTAATTTGGGAAAAGGGTAAGGGTTAGATAGGAAAGCAGTTTTTCAACTCTGATGAGACTGGCTTGTTTTACAAGGACATTGACAAATTAGCCTATATAATGCAAATAGTCTCCAAATCCCAGGCTTTAAATCTTTGAAGGACTATGCAATCAATCATTTGTAAGAAAAATATACTGAATAATGTATTTCAAACAGAAGCACACATGATTGATGAATGTAAATATTGTGACTAGAGGCTTATAGGAACCAACCCTGTATTTCCTCTAGGAGCAATGGTTCCATATTCGTGGATTCAGTGTTTGTAGTGTGATATTAGAGAACAGCTCCCTCAGATAATGAGCATCAATTGTACTTACAATTAAACAATATGACTCTACCATAATCAGTTTAACCACTCATTGTTGATTCCAACCTTTTTACATTACAGCCAGTGTGTGCATGTCTCTATACACACCTATGCAAATATTTCTCAGAATAGATACCCAAAAGTACAAAGTTAATTCAAAGAACGTACTTATTTAAAGTATTGATAGATACTGCTAAATCACATTCTCAAAGTCTCCTTCAATTTATGCTTCTACTAACAGTTTATGAAAGTGCCTCTTTTTCTGCATTTTTATCAAACTGGATATTACCAATATATTTTACTTATTATATTTTATTTCCTTTTGAGACCAGGTCTTGCTGTATTGCCCAGACTGGTCATGAACTCCTGGGCTCAAGCGACCCTTCCATCTCAGCCTCCTAAGTAGCAAGGACTACAGGTGCGTGCCACCGCACCCAGCTAATTGTTAACTTTTCCTAGAGATGAGGTCTTGATGTGTTGCCCAGGCTACTCACGACTTCTGGGCTCCAGTTATCCTTGCACCTCAGCCTCCCATTATTTTATTTTTATTTTTAATTTTTTATAAAATTTTGACAAAATACACATAACGTAAAATTTACCAGCTTAACTGTTTTGAAGTGTACAGTTCAGTGACATTAAGTACATTCATAATGTTGCACAACCAACACCACCACACATCTGCAGAACTCTTTTCATCTAGTAAAACTGAAACTCTATACCCATTAAGCAATAACTCCCCACTTTCCCCTGTCCCCAGCCCCTGGCAATTATCATCATATTTTCTGTCTCTATAATTTTTTTATTTTTTATTCTTTTGAGACAGGGTCTCGCTCTGTTACTCAGACTGGAATACAATGGTGTGATCATAGCTCACTGCAGCCTCAACCTCCCAGGTTCAAGTTAATCCTCCCACCTCAGTTTCTGGAATAGCTGAGATTACAGGCGTGTGCCACCTATGCCTATTTTATTTTACACTATGTTGCTCAGGCTAGCGTCAAACTCCTGGGCTCAAGCGATCCTCCCACCTCGGCCTCCCAAATTGCTGGGATTACAGGTGTGAGCCACTGTGCCTGGCCTCTAAGATTTTAACTACTCTAAGTACCTCATATAAGCTGACTCATACAGTATTTGTCTTTGTCTGACTGGCTTATTTAACTTATAATGTTCTCAGGTTTCACCTGTCTCAAAAAATAAAATAATATTGATTGAGACTTAATTTGTAGCCTGACATATGGCCTATCCTGAAAAGTGTCCCATGTACACTTGAGAAGAATGTATATGCTATTGTTATTGGGTAGACTGTTCTGTATATGTCCCTTAGATCTAGTTGGTTCATTGTGGTTTTAGAATCTTCTGTTTTCTTACGTATCTTCTGTCTAACCATCACTGAGGGGGAGGTATTAAAGTCTAACTTTAGGAGTTTAGGGAGGTTGTTCTAACCATCACTGAGAGGGAATAAAGTCTCCAACTATTATTGGAGAATAGTACAATTGTTTAATTCTGTTAGTTTTTTGCTTCATATTTTTGGTAGTCTGAACTTAGGTGCACAATATTTATAATTGTTATATCTTGTTGTTTGGAATGTTTTTGTAATAGATAATGTTCTTTGTGTTTTGTAAACTGTTTTGATTTAAAGTCTATTTTGTCTGATATTAGTATAGCCACACATACCCTCTTTTGGTTACCATTTGAATGGAATTCATCTACCCTTTCACTCTCTCTCTCTCTTTTTTTTTTTTGAGACAGAGTCTCACTCTGTTGCCCGGGCTTCAGTGGCATGATCTCAGCTCACTGCAACCTCCGCCTCTGAAGTTCAAGCAATCCTCCTGCCCCAGCCTCCCAAGTAGCTGGGATTACAGGTGTGCACCACCACACCCAGCTAATTTTAGTAGAGATGGGGTTTCACCATGTTTGCCAGGCTGCTCTCAAACTCCTGACCTCAGGTGATCCACCCACCTCGGCCTCCCAAAGTGCGAGGATTACAGGTGTCAGCCGCTACGCCCGGCCTTAACCTTTCACTCTCAATCTGTTTGTGTCTTTGGATCTAAAGACAGCCTCTTGTAAACAGCATATGCAGTCATGTGCCACATAACAATGTTTCAGTCAACAATGAACCACATATATGATGGTGGTCCCATAAGATTATAATACTGAATTCTTACTGTACTTTTCCTATATTTAGATACACAAATACCTACCATTGTGTTATAATTGCCTGTGGTATTCAGTACAGTAACATGCTATGCTGGGCGCGGTGGCTCATGCCTATAATCCCAGCACTTTGGGAGGCAGAGGCGGGTGGATCACCTGAGGTCAGAAGTTTGAGAGCAGCCTGGCCACCATGGCAAAACACTGTCTCTACTAAAAATATAAAAATTATCTGGGCGTGGTGGCGGTTACCTGTAATCCTAGCTACTTGAAAGGCTGAGGCAGGAGAATCGCAAAAACCTGGGAGGCAGAGGTTGCAGTGAGCCGAGATTGTGTCATTGCACTCCAGCCTGGGAGACAAGAGCTAAACCCCATCTAAAAAACAAAACAAAACAAAACAAAACAAAACAAAACAAAACAAAACAGGCTGGGCACAGTGGCTCATGCCTGTAATCCTAACACTTTGGGAGGCCAAGGTGGGAGGAGTGCCTGAGCTCAAGAGTTCAAGACCTGCCTGGGCAACATGGTGAAACCCCTCTTTACTAAAATACAAAAAATTAGTCAGGCATGGCAGCATACACCTGTAGTCCCAGCTGCTTGGGAGGCTGAGGCAGGAGAATTGCTTGAATCAGAGAGGCAGAGGTTGCAGTGAGCTGAAATCACGCCACGGCACTGCATCCTGGGCGACAGAGCGCGACTCCCTCTCCAAAAAAAAAAAAAAAAAAACCCCAAAAAACAAACATACTGGTCAGCGCGCAGTGGCTCACACCTCTAATCCCAACACTTTGGGAGCCTGAGGCAGGCGGATCAAAAGGTCAGGAGATCGAGACCATCCTGGCCAACATGGTGAAATCTCGTCTCTACTAAAAATACACAAATTAGGCAGGGATGGTGGTGTGTGCCTGTAATCCCAGCTACTTGGGAGGCTGAGGCAGAAGAAACACTTGAACCCGGGAGTTGGAGGTTGCAGTGAGCTGAGATTGCGCCATTGCACTCCAGCCTGGGCGACAGAGCGAGACTCTGTCTAAACACACACACACACACACACACACACACACACACACACACGCCATACGTATTTGTAGCCTAGTAGTAATAAGCTATGCCATATACCTAGATACATAGTAGGCTATACCATCTAGGCTTGTGTAAGTGCACTCTATGATGTCTGCACAAGGATGAAATCACAGTGCATTTCTCAGATATACTCTTGTCATTAAGTGATGCATGACTGTATATCAATTCACTGCCTTCTGGTCTCCAAAATTTCTGATAAGAAATCTGCTGATAATCCTTTTGAGGGTTCCCAGTATGTGATAAATCACTCTTTTTTTGCTGTTTTCAAGATTCTCTCTCTGTCTTTGGCCTTCAAAAGTTTATTTATAATGTGTCTTGGTGTGAGTCTCCTTAAATTCATCCTACTTGGAGTTTGTTGAGCTTCTTAGATATTTATATTCATGTCTTTCATCAAATTTAGCAGGTTTTCAACCATTATTTCTTCAAATGTTCTCTCTGCCTCTTTCTCTTCCTCTGGAACTTCCACAATGACAGTGATATGCTTGATGGCATCCCACAGCGTTTCCTGAGCTGTTCACTTTTCTTCAATCTTTGTTCTTTCTGTTCCTCAGACTTGATAATTTCTATTGTCCTATCTTTATATTCAACAATTCTTTCTTCTGCCTGTTCAAATCTGCTTTTGAATCCCTCTAGTAAATTTTTCATTTCAGTTATTGTACTTTTCAGCTCCAGAAGTTCTTTCTGGTTTCTTTCTAGGTTTTCTATGCCTTTACTGATATTTCTATCATAAATAGAAATTTATTGTTGAATAAATTGAACAATAGATATATTGTTCATACATTGTTTTGTTTTATCTTTTCTCTTTTCTCTGCCCTCTTCCCTCTCCTCTCCTCTCCTCTTCTCTCCTCTGCTCTCCTTTCTTCTTCTCTTCTCTTCTTTTCTCTTCTCTTCTCTTCTCTTCTCCCTTTCTTTTTTTCTTGAGACAAGAGTCTTGCTATGTTGCCCATGCTGGATTGCAGCACTTATTCACAGATACTACCATAGTGCACCATATCCTTGAACTCTTGGGCTCAAGTGATCCTCCTGCTTCAGCCTTCAGAGTAGCTGGGACTATAGGCATATGCCACTGTACCTGGCTATACATAATTTTCTTCACTTTCTGCATATCTTCCTTTAGTTCTTTGAGCATCTTTAAGACAGCTGTTTTGAAGTCTTTAGTAGATCTGCCATCAGGTCTTTTACAGGATGGTTTCTGGTGACATTATTATTTTTGAATGAGTCATTTCCTATTTCTTTGTATATCTTGTGAGTTTTTCATGAAAACTGGACATTTGACTCTAATAATGGGGTGACTCTGGAAATCAGATTCTCTCCTTCCACTAGGATTTGCTGGGTTTTTTTTTTTGTTGTTGTTGTTGTTATTGTTTTTGTCTATTTTAAAAAATTATTGTAGGCGGTCTCTGTACCAAGAATGATAATCCTGACAAGTAATCTTATGTTTTCAGGGTTTTCTGAGCCTGAGCCTTTCCCTGAACATGAACACTCACCTTCTAATATCCCCCATATATGTAGTTTCTTTTTAATGTCCTGGTCTTTAATGTCTGGCCCTCAAAAGGGAGAAAAGAGAAAAATGAAAGAGGAAGAAAAAGGGCACTGGCCTGTTAAATGTCCTGGGAATTACGTTAGTCAGAGTGGAAGGGGCTTGCAGCAACGGGAGATGTCCAGAAAACAATGGCCACCTCTCTCTTTCTCTGCACCTCTGTGATGAAAAGCAGTAATCAGGGATCTGAGCATAGATCCTCAATATTTGGACATCAGGCTTTTTTTTTTTTTTTTTTTTTTTTTTTTTTTGTCTCCTCTGTCACCGAAGAGCTGCTTCACTTTTTTTTTTAAAAGAGGCAGTGTCTCTCTCTGTTGCCCAGGCTGGAGGGCAGTGGTATGGTCATAATTCACTGCAGCTTTGAACTCCTGTGCTTAAGTGATCCTCCCACCTCAACCTCCCTAGTAGCTGGGACTACAGCGTGAATCACCATGCTAAATAGATTTTATTTTATTTTTTATTTTATTTTGAGACAAAGTCTCACTCTGTCTCCCAGGATGGACTGCAGTGTTGCCATCTTGGCTCACTACAGCCTCTGCCTCCTGGATTCAAGTGATTCTCCTGCCTCAGCCTCCTGAGTAGCTGGGATTACAGGCTACCATCACAACACCTGGCTAATTTTTTGCATTTTTAGCAGAGACTGGATTTCACCATGTTGGCCACGCTGGTCTTGAACTCCTGGCCTCAGGTGATTCACCTGCCTAGGCCTCCCAAAATGCTGGGATTACAGGCGTGAGCCACCACACCTGGCCAGTTTTTAAATTTTTTATACAGACAAGGTCTCACCATGTTGCCCAGGGTGATCTTGAAATCCTGGGCTCAAGCAATCCTCCTGTCACAGACTCCCAAAGTGCTGGGATTACAGGTGTGAGCCACTGCACCTAGCCCTCTCTGACATTTTTTATTTTTGCCAATATGATTGTCATATAATGATATTTTGTTTTTATAAGGTTTTAATGAGAAAGTATAATAGCTGGATCCTCATATAATTTTCTGAACTTATACACATTGTCATCAACCGACACATTTTTTTTTTTTTGAGGCGGAGTCTCGCTCTGTCGCCCGGACTGGAGTGCAGTGGCCGGATCTCAGCTCACTGCAAGCTCCGCCTCCCGGGTTTATGCCATTCTCCTGCCTCAGCCTCCCGAGTAGCTGGGACTACAGGCGCCCGCCACCTCGCCCGGCTAGTTTTGTATTTTTTTTTCGTAGAGACGGGGTTTCACCGTGTTAGCCAGGATGGTCTCGATCTCCTGACCTCGTGATCCGCCCGTCTCGGCCTCCCAAAGTGCTGGGATTACAGGCTTGAGCCACCGCGCCCGGCCCAACCGACACATTCATTGAACCATACACACCAACTTGCCCAGGGTTGATGTGATACTGAATTGGTCTTCGTGCAGCTGAAGCCTTGGCATTATCAGTGGCTCACTGATGTCATGAAAAACCCAAGTTCCTTCTGTCTTTCTGGCTCTGCCATCTCAGGCTGAGTCCCCTCTCACCACAACATGGCTACAACAGTTTCAGACATCACATCAACTGTGGAAAAGTCCACAGACAGAATGTGGGCCTCTCATCAGAGTGTGGAAACAATTCTCAGGAGCCCCTAGGTAGATGACATCTCCTCCTGTGTCAGAATTGTTCACCCCTTACACCAGTCACTGGGAAGGAAAATAGTATCAGCATGATTAGCTTAGAGTTCTCAGATAGGCTACACAGTCATTTGTCGTCGTCGTTGTTGTTGCTGTTGTTGTTGTTATATCAGCATACATCATGCTTTCAAGCCAGTCTTGTCGCAGGGGACTTGCGCTTGCAGTTTCCTGCCTGAAATGTTCTTCCTTCTGATAGCAGCAAGGTGTGGACCATCATCTTCTGCCAGTCTTTCCCCTCATAAGCTTATCAGCAAGGCCTTTCCTGACCATCTTGCTCACGGTCACACCCCAGTACTCTCCACTCCTTTCTGCTTCATTCTAACATACCATATGCTTTACTTAATTTTTTTTTTCCTTTTTTTTTTTTTTTTTGAGATGGAGCCTCGCTGTGTCACCCAGCCTGGAGTGCAATCTCGGCTCAATGCAACCTCCCCGCCTTCCGGGTTCAAGCAATTCTTCTGCCTCAGACTCCTGAGTAGCTGGGATTATAGGCGCCTGCCACCACACCCAGCTAATTTTTGTATTTTTAGTAGAGACGGGGTTTCACCATGTTGGCCAGGCTGGTTTTGAACTCCTGACCTCAAGTGATCCTCCCGCCTCAGCCTCCCAAAGTGCTAGGATTACAGGCATGAGCCATCACGCCCAGCCTATGCTTTATTTAATTGTTTAATTTACTGTCCATCTCTTCCAACCAGAATGTAAGCTCAACAAGAGTAGGGATTTTGCTGTTTTATTCTCTCTGAATCATTGGTACATCCTGGCACATATAAATAATGCTCAATAAATTTTGTTGAATGAGTGAGCGATTCATCTGAATGGATTCCATCTGAGTCCATCTCTCCATTAATTCTAAACTTGGGTGAAGAAAAGAGGGGCATTGTTTACTGACCTCCTCTAAACTCCAACAGTAGTTACATATGCTCAGGATATCTGCATGTCCGCTCCACTGTCACCTACAAACACCTGCCTCACACACGGCACTCCCATCTAGATTTCAGTTGTAGTTGCTACGCATATGGTGGCACAGTTCAGCTGGGCTCAATTCCTGGTGCTGATTGTAATGCTACTTTGAGAAGCTGAGGAAAGGGGATCGCTTGAACCCAGGAGTTCAGGGCTGTAGTGAGCCAAGATTGGGCCACTGCACTCCAGCCTGGGTGACAGAGCAAGACCTTGTTTCAAAAAAAAAAAAAAGGAAGAAATGATTACAACCATCAATTAGTCATTAGTGTCATTGCCTTAGCTGAGGACTTCTTCTCTGGGTCATTCCGCAGCCCTCTGGAATGGCTTTGGGACCTGGCTACCAGGCTTCCCTTATCCCGGTGTCTTGCCCTCATCCTCAGTGGCTTCAGCATACTTATTTATTTATTTATTTATTTTGTGAGGGGGGATGGAATTTCGCTATTGTCGCCCAGGCTGTCACGTCCAATGGCACGATCTCAGCTTGCTGCAGCCTCCACGTCCCGGGTTCAAGTGATTCTCCTGCCTCAGCCTCCTGAGTAGTTGGGATTACAGGCGCCTGCCACCACACCCAGCTAATTTTTTGTATTTTTAGTAGAGATGGAGTTTCACCACATTGGCCAGGCTGGTCTCGAACTCCTGACCTCAAGTGATCCACCTGCTTTGGTCTCCCAAGGTGCTGGGATTACAGGCATGCGCCACCGCGCCCGGCCTCATACTTATTTATCACAGTTCCACCACTGGTACACATGGTCCCTTTACCTCCTCTGCTCCAGTAACCTCGAAAGGCTGGCCACATGAGGGAGCTCCTTCCATTTCAGCCTCTCAACTCCGTCTCTCCTTTTCCCTTAGAATAACTGGGGCTGCCCCTTGTCCTTGCCACAGCCTCCTCTTCTTCCTTGCTTATTGTTCCTTTTCTACCTCCTTCCTCAGTCTGGACTCTACAGTCGGCTCTTCAACCATGTTCCTGCTAGTGGCTTACAGTTCCTGTTCTCCAACTTTCTAATCTACCTACTGTGCCATTCCCCAAGCAGGGGATTCCCTACCATCTACTTCTGCAACTCTCAGGCTGACAAAAGTGGCCTCCATGCTGCCCAGTCAGAAGGACCTGTTCGGCCATCACAGCTGCTGCCCCAGTGCCATCCTTCATTCTCTTTCCTTCCAGTTGTCCAGGCCTTGCCATGTAACTGGCCTGGGGAGTAGGGAAGAGATGGGGAAAACAAAGGAGGGGTGCAAACATCTAGAGCTCAGTGCCCCGGGCTGCTCAGCCTGGGGGAGATTCTCCTCCCTCCTATTCCTCCCCTGCTCTGTTGCTTCATCTTCTTCCTCCTTGAGGACTGCCTGATTCCCTTATATATATATCCATGAAAACTTTTACATCACTAAATAAATTGCCTTTTTTTTTTTTGAAATGAAATCTCTCTCTGTTGCCCAGGCTGAAGTACAGTGGCATGATCTCGGTTCACTGCAACCTCCACCTCCCAGGTTCAAGTGTTTCTCCCACCTCAACCTCCCGAGTAGCTGGGATTACAGGCATGCACTACCATGCCTGGTTGACTTTTTTTTTTTTTTTTTTTTTTTTGGTATTTTTAGTAGAGACAGGGTTTTACCATGTTGGCCAGTCTGGTCTCAAACTCCTGACCTCAAGTGATCTGCCCACCTGGGTCTCCCAAAGTGCTGGGATTACAGGCGTGAGCCACCACGCCCCACTGAAATGGCTTAATTTCATAAACATGTTGAGAGTCAACTGGGAACTGTCGACCTGAAAGGAAGCTGAAGCAAAATTAAAATAAGTACAGAATTTATTTGGGGCTGGGCATAGTGGCGCATTCCTGTAATCCAGGATTCTGGGAGGCCGAGTTGGGAGGATTGCTTGCCAGGAGTTTCAGAATAGCCTGGGCAACATAGTGAGACCCCATCTGTACAAAAAGTTTAAAAATTAGCCAGGCATGGTGGCTCATGCCTGTAGTCCCAGCTACTCAGGAGGCTGAAGCAGGGGGATTGCTTGAGCCCAGGAATTTGAGGTTATGGTGGGCTAAGATCCTGCCACTGCATTCCAGTCTGGGCAACAAGAGCAAGACCTTTTCTCTAAAAAAACAACAATAGTAAGAGAGTCGGCCTAAAAGCAGCCATCAATTAAGAAAGCGTTCAAGCTCAACACTAACTGCCTAAAAAATACCAGACATCTTACTGAACTCCTTACATTACATTGGATTAATCTATCATTTTATAGAAGCAATAATGCTAGTATTAGTAACATGAATAAATTCTCCTATCTATTTGGGTCAAGCTAGATATTGCAAACTGGGAGCATAGAGTCAAGTTGCCCTTAGTATACACCCTGATTAGCAGCAGTTGTGAGGGAGGAGGCAGGCCTTTACTCCAGACCAGACTGAAGACTAGCTGAAACAGGGAAGAGGGGAAAGCACCTCTCCATAAGACGTGTCCACCAGTCCACCAATGCCATGTCAGTTTACCATTGCCATGGCAACACCCAGACGTTACTGCCCCTTTCCATGGCAACAACCTGGGAGTTACACCCTTCTCCTAGAAATTTCTGAAAAACCCATCCCTTAATTTGCATGTAATTAAAAGTGGGTATAAATATGACTGTGGAACTGCCCCTTAGCTGCTACTCTCAACACACTGACTACTGGGTAGCTCTGCCCTGCAGGAGCAGTTACAGAGCTGTAACACTGCTGCCTCAATAAAGCTGTTTTCAGTGGCCAGGTGTGGTGACTCACGCCTGTAATCCCAGCGCTTTGGGAGGCTGAGGTGGGTGGATCACCTGAGGTCAGGAGTTCAAGACCAGCCTGAACAACATGGTGAAAATACAAAATACAAAAATTACTAACTTATTATTATTACCAAAAATAATAGCTTCCCAAGCAGCTGGAATTACAGGCATGCACCACCACCCCTGCTAATTTTGTCTTTTAGTAGAGATGGGGGTTTCACCATGTTGGTCACCCTGGTCTTGAATTCCTGACCTCAAGATCCACCCCACTTTGTCTTCCAAAGTGCTGGGATTATGGCGTGAGCCACTGCACACAGCCAAGAAACCCCTTTTCTACAAAAAATTAAAAAAAATTAGCCAGGTGTGGTGGTGCCCATCTGTAGTCCCAGCTACTCGGGAGGCTGAATTGGAAGGATTTCTTGAGCCCAGGAGGTCGAGGCTGCAGTGGGCTGTGATCATGCCACTGCACTCTAGCCTGGGTAACAAAGCAAGACGCTTTTTTTTAAAAAAAGAAAAAAAAAAAAAAAGAAAAAAAAAGGACTAGCATTAGTCAGATAAAAATTATTTTTTTCGTAACTTATTATTTTAGAAATGAGTGGAAAGAGTGGCGGCCCTTCACGAACTCCCCAGTAGCTCACTGG
>NW_016816641.1:795853-799332 GCF_001698545.2 Rhinopithecus bieti
CTTTTTTTTAAAAAAAAAAAAAAAAAAAAAAAGAAAAAAAAAGGACTAGCATTAGTCAGATAAAAATTATTTTTTTCGTAACTTATTATTTTAGAAATGAGTGGAAAGAGTGGCGGCCCTTCACGAACTCCCCAGTAGCTCACTGGCTCCACTAGTTTTAGGGCCTTGAGAAGGGGCTACAATGAAGTGGAAAAAACCACAAATAGACTATAGTGTATAGACCCTATGTTGTTTCATCGGAAATGTGGAAATGTACATGAATATATTTCTTTCTTTCTTTTTTTTTTTTTTGAGACAGTCTCGCCCTGTTGCCTAGGCTGGAGTGCAACGGCATGATCTCGGCTCCCTGCCCACTCCGCCTCCTGGGTTCAAACGATTCTCCTGCCTCAGCCTCCCAAACAGCTGGGATTACAGGTGCCCACGACCACACCCAACTAATTTTTGTATTTTTAGTAGAGACGGGATTGCACCATGTTGACCAGGCTGGTCTCGAATTCCTGACCTCGTGATCTGCCGCCTCGCCCTCCCAAAGTGCTGGGATTACAGGAGTGAGCCACTGCACCCCACCGATTCCTTTACTTTCTTAATAAACTTGCTTTCACTTTATAGACTCACCCTGAATTCTTTCTTGGGAGAGGTTGAAGAACCCTCTCTTGGGGTCTGGACTGGGACCCCTTTCTGGTAACAGTCAACTTGAGGATTGGTAAGAAGAATTTACTGACAACAGTACAGGTGTGAAAAAGGAAAGTTTTATTATTATAGAAAGAAGGAACATTGCAGAAAAGTGCAGTGGGGCGCGTCAGCGAGAGCACTGAGCCACTGCGGTGGTCTTTTCCTTAGGGATATTTATGAACCTAAAGCAGGAGCTGAAGGGTAACCTGCATGATAAATGATTACATTTTTAGACATTTTGGTGTCTTAATGTTAGCAAGGGTTGAACAACCAGTTTTGGCATGCATGCATTCCGGAGATGTATAGAAATCCTAGTTACGTATACATTTTAAGTTGAAAAGAGGCCTGGAACCAAGTGTCTTTAGATAACAGGGAAGTCTAATAACTTCCAAATTCCTCAGATGAGGAGTTTTTGTCTCTGGGGCCTACTGGATGGTCACCAGGGGATTTTGCTCACTTTATTTATTTATTTATTTATTTATTTATTTATTTATTGACAGTGTCTTGCTCTGTTGCCCAGGCTGGAGTGCAGTGGCATGGGCATGATCATAGTTCACTGCAGCCTCTACCTCCTGGGCTCAAGCAATCCTGCCACCCCAGCCTCCCAAGTAGCTGAGACTACAGATGCAGAACACCAAGCCTGGCTAATTTTTACATTTTTTGTAGAGACTGGGTCCCCGTATGTTGCTCAGGCTGGTGTCGAACTCCTGGGCTCAAGTTATCCACTCACCTCAGCCTCCCGAAGTCCTCTCTTTCTTCTTTTTTTTTTTTGAGATGGAGTCTCACTTTGTCACCCAGGCTGGAGTGTAGTGGCACAATCTCGGCTCACTACACCCTCTGCCTCCCGAGTTCAGGCAATTCTCCTGCCTCAGCCTCCCAAGTAGTTGGTACTACAGGTGTGTGCCACCATCCCTGGCTAATTTGTGTATTTTTACTAGAAATGGGATTTTGCCGTGTTGGCCAGGCTGGTCTTGAACTCCTGACCTCAGGTGATCCACCCCCTCGGCCTCCCAAAGTGCTGGGATTACAGGCGTGAGCCATGGCGCCCAGCAGTCCTTTACTTTCTTATTAAATGTGCTTTCTCTTCATTCTGTTGGCTTGCTCTTGAATTCCTTCTTGTGCAAAGCCAAGAACCCACATGGCCTCCCAGGTTGACTGAACCCCAAAATTGGGAGTTCAGCCTGTGACAAAAATATTCATAAAACTATAAATTGGCCGGGCGCGGTGGCTCAAGCCTGTAATCCCAGCACTTTGGGAGGCTGAGACGGGCGGATCACGAGGTCAGGAGATCGAGACCATCCTGGCTAACACGGTGAAACCCCGTCTCTACTAAAAAATACAAAAAACCAGCCGGGCGTGGTGATGGGCGCCTGTAGTCTGAGGCAGGAGAATGATGTGAACCCGGGAGGCGGAGTTTGCAGTGAGCTGAGATCCGGCCACTGCACTCCAGTCTGGGTGACAGAGCTAGACTCCGTCTCAAAAAAACAAACAAACAAACAAAAAAAACTATAAATTAAGCAATACACTTAATTGAGAAAACATTTATAACAATATAGCAGACAATAGATTGGTATCTTCAATAAATAAAGGGGTCATACAAATGGATTTTAAAATTAAGATCCCAGTAAATAAATAAATAAGTAAAAAGGCCAGGCATCATGGCTCATGCCTGTAATCCCAGTACTTTGGGAAACCAAGACAGGAGGACCCCTTGAGCCCAGGAGTTTGAGGCTGCAGTGAGCTATGATTTTGCCACTGCCTAGGAACAGAGCAAGACCCTGTCTCTAAGTAAATAAATAAGTAAAAACTGTTAACAATTTATAGAAACAGAAATATACATTTTAAAATGTTCATTTATACTAGTAATTAATTGAATTTTTTTTTTTTTTTTAAGATGGTAGTTTTGCTCTTGCTGCCCAGGCTGGAGTGCAATGGTGCAATCTCAGCTCACTGCAGCCTCCACCTCCCAGGTTCAAGCGATTCTCCTGCCTCAGCCTCCCGAGTAGCTGGGAGTACAGGCACATGCCGTCACGCCTGGCTAATTTTTTTGTGTTTTTAGTAGAGATGGGGTTTCACCATGTTGGCCAGGCTGGTCTCGAATCCTGACCTCAGGTGATCCTCCTGCCTTGGCCTCCCAAAGTGCTGGATTTACAGGCATGATCCACCATGTCCAGCCTAATTGCAAATTAAAACATCTTTTTTTTTTTTTTTTTTTTTTTTTTTTTACCAATGCACTGATAAGAGAGATTTATAAAGTTGTTTTCATTACTTTTGATTAGGGTGCAGTTAGGTGCACATTCCTTATGGTACTTGCTGTTGACAGTACACAATAATGCAAGCTTTCTAGGAAGTTTTTTTGCAGCATGAATAAAAGATTTGCAAATGTTTTGACTCAGTAATTTCAATACTAGGTCTCTTATAAGGAAATAATCAGAAATACATACAAAATATATGATAAGAATAGTCAATACAGCAAAAAACAAAATGATCAGTGTCTAAAAATAAGTAAATTATTACAAAATTACAATAGAACCCTATCATGAAAAAGATCATTCAACCACTGCAAATAATGATTATGAAGAATTTACAATGACATGGAAAATACTCAACATACATTGCAGTACATTAAAAATGAGGACATGGACTGTAATGCCCAGACCCGCGATGACCCAGAAGCAACCACCAGAGTCCAGAGACAAAGCCAAGCGTCAGGGATCGCTTTATTTTGAGTTCGAACTTGGATCTCTCCGGCCAGGCGTCAGATCCTAGGGAGAGACCCTGAGCTCGGTGCTCTGCTGCCTTTTATA
>NW_016816642.1:0-2512 GCF_001698545.2 Rhinopithecus bieti
AAATCAAGACAGTATCTCAAGTTTTTATTTGTTTTGGGAAATGACATGATGAAAAGGGGGTTCTAAAGACAAAAGGGAAAATTGTTTCCTTTCTCTGCTTGGGGTAGGGACTGATGGATACACAGTGCTTGAGAAAAATGTTCAGAAGCGGCTTGAGTAGAAAGAGAGCTTTGATGAAAGTCCACTTTCTCCTCTGATTCTTCATCATAACCATTTGCAATCATTTACCTCAGAATAAAACAGAAAATTCCATGACAATAAACACAGTTTGAGGTTAGCTAAAAACATTGTTCATATTAAATTTATGTTAAAACAGCAAGCTGAAATGGTGTGGGAATTATCTAATAATTTCCAAGACTGAATTACCCAGCTATAAAACAGAAGCAGCTGTTTGCTGGTTGGCACAGAAAGAGTTCACGTTTCAGACCACCAGATATGACATAACAGTACTAATTCCCAATATAGGGAGAAATTTTTGAAAACTCAACGTAACAGAAAACCACAGTGTTCAGCTGATATGTTACTAAATCTGATGGCATTTTTTAATGGCATTTTAAAAATATGACACAGCTTCAGGAAGTCCTGAAAACTTGTGCCTCTAAAGGCATTGTTGTCTTTTTTATATAACATAGGTGCAAAAGCTGAAAATGTGACCATGACCGTGTGAAATTTAAATTATACCTCACTTTATTTTTTTTACTTCTGTGGATACCAGTGTCTGTCTTAGTCTGTTTCTCCCTATATATACTGTATATGGAAACCAACTAAAAGCCTATCTAGGCCAGGCATGGTGGCTCACGCCTGTAATCCCAACACTTTGGGAGACCAAAGCGGGTGGATCACCTGAGGTCAGAAGTTCGAAACCAGTCTGGCCAACATGGTGAAACCCTGTCTCTATTAAAAATACAAAAATCTGCTAGGCGTGGTCATGTGCGTCTGTAATTCCAGCTACTTGGGAGGTTGAGGGAGGAGAGTCACTTGAACCCAGGAGGAGGAGGCTGCAGTGAGCTGAGATCAAGCCATTACACTTCAGCCTGGGTGCGAAATTCCATCTCAATAAACAAACAAGCAAACAAACAAACAAAAAAAGCAGTATCCATTAGAAATCAACACAAAATATGTCTAGCTGTTCATTTGAAAGCAAATGACAGGGGTTATACTTCACCTGTAACACTTAATAATCTCAAAGTTTTGATTTGTGAATTCCATTATCTCTTGGAGAAAGCTACAACACACATATATAATTAGTGGTCTAACTCAAATAGTGCTGGAATTTCCTACAGAAATGGCTAAGCATGAATAAGCAAAGTCACAGGTGATTCCTAAGATTCTGCTCATTTTTTAAGGTTTTTTTTAAAAGTTTTTTGTTTCTTTCTGCTCATTTTTTTTACAAGACTTAATTAAAATAGCTTATAAAAAATTTCCTGCTTTCTGCCGGGTTGTGGTGGCTCATGCCTGTAATCCCAGTACTTTGGGAGGCTGAGGCAGGTGGATCATGAGGTGAGGAGTTCAAGACCAGACTGGCCAAGGTGGTGAAACTCCGTCTCTACTAAAATACGAAAACATTAGCCAGGCGTGGTGGCAGGCGCCTGTAATCCCAGCTATTCAGCAGGCTGAGGCAGAGGATGGCTTGAACCCCAGAGGCAGAGCTTGCAGTGAGCCAAGATCGCACCACTGCACTCCAGCCTGGGCGACAGAGCGAGACTCCATCTCAAAAAAAAAAGAAGAAAAAAAAAATTCCTGCTTTCCAAAGATTACTGATGTCTTTTACTGGAAAACAGTTTCTAAAGACCATAATCTAGGTGCAGTACTGGTGTTTACAGCTACTGAGTTGGTCTTTTAGGCCTTTTCATTATTTTTAGGCCTGCAGTGGACAGTACTTATGGGGAAAAACGTTATCTGAAATCTACAACGATATGTTATACTGAGAAATGATACCTAGAAGTCAAACTCATGACTACAGGGTATCTTCTTAATAGATTGTATGTTACATGTGAATCTTCTTTTTCCACATCAAAAATTCTGAATCTCAAATACATGGGATGATTGAACTAAAATATCACACAACTATTCACTTATGTTATGCCACATTACTTATGCACCAGGCTCAGAATTACACACTAATACTACTACCATTAATATAAAAACAGTTAACGTTTCTTTATGCACATCTTCTTCTCATTTTTCCCCATTAAAGTTACTTTCACTCGTGTCCCTGTGAAGAGACCACCAAACAGGCTTTGTGTGAGCAACAGGGCTATTTATTTCACCTGGGTGCACACGGGCTGAGTCCAAAAAGAGAGTCAAAGAAGGGAGATAGGGGTGGGGCCATTTTATAGGATTTGGGTAGGTAAAGGAAAATTACAGTCAAAGGGGGTTGTTCTCTGGTGGGCAGCGGTGGGGTCACGAGGTGCTCAGTGGGGAGCTTTTAAGCCAGGATGAGCCAGAAAAGGAATTTCACAAGGTAATGTCATCAGTTAAGGCAAGGACCAGCCATTTTCACTTCTTTTGT
>NW_016816644.1:0-2560 GCF_001698545.2 Rhinopithecus bieti
TAGCTGACACTACAGGTGCCCGCCACCTCGCCCGGCTAGATTTTTGTATTTTTTAGTAGAGACGGGGTTTCACCATGTTAGCCAGGATGGTCTCGATCTCCGGACCTCGTGATCCGCCCGTCTCGGCCTCCCAAAATGCTGGAATTACAGACTTGAGCCACCGCACCCGGCCTCATCAAATTATTTCAAAATTTTTTAAGTTACTTATTGCATTCTCTTTTTCTCTCTCACGACTATAGAATCTATAATGATTTCCTTGTTATTATTCATGATATTTAGAATTTGTGGATACTCTTTTATTTAATTTCATGCACAATCATGATATGTTTTTATCAGTCTTTTCATAGTAACTTTGGCTTTTGCTGATTTCATTTATTTTGTGATTGTTTCCTTTTCTCCTGCTTCTTAATGTATCTTCTCTTTTCTAATTATTTGGATTTAATTTGACATTACATTTTACATTTTTGTGATTGACAATTAGATTTTTAATTTTCAAGCTTTAATTTTTTAAACATATTTATGTAATCATATACATTTATCTCCAAGCTGAGGTTTGCCTAAGTCTCCCAACTTTTAACAAGCAGTATTTTACTTTCATTTTATTAAATTCAAAATACATTTTAATATTCACCGTAGTTGCCTTTTTGATCCATGAATAACTTAGAAATGTGATGCTTAATTTCCAAACATTTGTTCACTTTCAAAGTCTTGCTACAGATTTCCAGCTTAATAACGTTGTTGTACAAAAAACACTGTCAAGTATTTCAAATTTTTAGTATTTATTGATTCTTGTTTTGGGCCTAACCTCAGCCTCTATCTATCTATTATCTATCTGTCTGTCTATCTATCTATCTAGCTAGCTAGCTAGCTAGCTAGCTATCATCATGTATCTACCTAGATAGACAGAGATATCTATAGATATCTATGGTAAATTTTGAAACATGTTCCAAATACACTATAAAAAATTGTGTGTTTTGCTATTTTTGGGTGCAGTTCTTATGTCAAAGTATTTAATCCTACTGCTTTAAATTTCTGTATTATTATTGATATTTTGTATCCTTTTTGCTATCAGTTATTGAAAAGGTATATTAAAGTCTTTATGATTGAAGATGTGCCTATTGATCCTTTAAGTTCTATAAATTTTACGTGTGTGTTAACTGTGTGTGAGTGAATATAAATACATAAGGTTGACAATTTCCTCAATAATTGATTCTTTTATGTGGATGATATATACATCTTCCTCTCAGGTAATAATTTCTGCCTTAAAATCTCTATTGTCTGATATTAATATAGCTAAACAAATTTTCATTTGGCTTGTGTTTGATCACCTTTTATATACATATATGAAAGATTTTTTAAATTAAGATGGTTCTATAGATAGAAGATAGAAGGTATATAGATAGAAGATAGTAGATATCTTCTACAGATACAGATATGTATATGCGTATATACACATATATAGATATATTAACATTTGTATCTATATGTCTATTTATATCTATATATAAATGTATACATGTAGATATCTATATATGTGTAACTACACATATATCTGCATGCCTATCTATATCTATGTGTGTATATGATATCTATATACATGTAGATAGATATGCATGTATATACATATATACATAGATACCTATGTATATATCTATCTATATATACATATAGATATATACATATCTATATACACATAGAAATATAGATGTAGATATAAACATATCTATATGTGTATAGAGTTATGTGTAGACATATATATATAGAGAGAGAGATAGTCTATATAGAGAACCATCTATATCTAGCTAGAGATATCTATTGATAGATATCTCTACCTATCTATCTCTAGATAGATTATCTATCTACCTAATCTATCTATAGAACTATCTTAAAACCATCCTAATTTAAAAAATCAAGATTTATTTTAATTTAAAAATTTTAATTTAAAATTAAGAACCATCTTTATTTTGTGATTCTTATACACCATGGAATAGTAGGCAGCCATAAAAAAGAGTGAGATCAAGTCTTTTGCAGGAACATGGATGGAGCTGGATGGAGGTCTTCATCCTTAGCAAACTAATGCAGGAACAGAAAACCAAATACTGCATGTTCTCATTTACAAGTGAGAACTAAATTATAAGAATACATGAACACACAGAGGGAAACAACAGTCATTGGGGCCTCTGGGAGGGTGGAGGGTGGGAGGAAGCAGAAGATCAGGAAGAACAACGAATGGAAACTAGGCTTAATAGCTGGGTGGTGAAATAATCTGCACAACAAACCCCTGTGACACTAGTTTACTTATATAACAAACCTACACATGTGCCATTGACCTTAAAATAAAAGTTAAAAAAATTATAAAAAATACGTAAATAAAAATGTTTAACCAATACAAGATGGTTCATTCCAAGAATTATCTTAATTTAAAAATCTTTACATCTTAAGATGCTACATAGGAGGCTGAGGCAGGAGAATCTCTTGAACCTGGGAGGTGGGGGTTGCAGTGAGGCAAGATCGCGCCATTGCACTCCAGCCTAGGTGACAGTGTGAGACTGTCTCAAAA
>NW_016816644.1:5492-8973 GCF_001698545.2 Rhinopithecus bieti
TTTAAAAAATATTAATATTCACTAATTTTTCATCAATTCAAATATCATATCATAGAGAGCAATTTAATCAAATTAGATAACAATTCTAAATATAAAATGTAACTGTACATCTTCCGGAAGCCAAAAACGAGAAATTATTTGTGGCTTTTGGCTAGACAAAGGTTTCTTAGATGTGGCCCAAAGAACAACCTAGAGAACACGCAAAAAAACCCAATTACAACAAAAATAAAGATGACTTCATAAAAACAAAAAATTCTGTATTTCTGGATTTTTGAATCGATATGACTCAAACTAGGAATAGACATTTCCAAATTATGTCTGATAAAGGATGTGTATCCAAAATATGTGAACTCAATTATAAGGCAAATTACAGACCAATAATAAACAATGAGGAAAAGAACATATTTGAACACACATTTTGCCAGAGGAAATTCAGAGACAGCAAATAATCACATTGAAAGATTTTCAATATCTTTAGCCATTGTAGAAACACAAATTAAATCAGATGCCATTCCACACCTGCTAGAATAAATACAATTAAAAATACTCATCATTTTGTGTGTTGGTGATGATTTAGAAAAACTGTAACTCTCAAATACTGATGATAGGAAGGTAAATGATACAGCCACTCTGGGGAAAAAAATGGACTGCTTCTTACAAAGTCAAATAGACACCCACCATTTTACCTATTTATTCTACATTATATATAGCAGAAAACATTATAGTGTATATACATACAAGAATGTGTTTACAAGTATCCATGGCACACTTATTTATAATAACACTAAACTCTAATATAATAACACTAAACTCTAAACAACCCAAAGTTTATCAATGGGTGAATGAATAAATCCAACATGGTATGCTCATAACGTGAGAAGTAACTTCACACACACACAGAAAACCGTATTTTCAACAAATGGTGCTAGAACAATTGGACATCCACATCCAAAAAAAGAATCTAGACACTGTGTCTACACAATATACAAGAATGGATAATAGATTTAAATATAAAAATGCGAGACTATAGAAGAATGTTATAAATTGAATTTTATAAAAGTTAATACTTCTGCTCTAAGAAAGACATATTTAATATTTAAAAAACAAGCCAAGACTGGGAGACAGTATTTACAAAACATGTATCCAATAAAGAACTGGTATGAGCAATACACAGAACTCTAAAAACTCAAAAAGGAAAAAAAGATAAATAATCCAGCTAAAAAGTGGGCAGGCGATCTGAACAGACATTTCACCAAGGAAAACATATTGATGTCAAATAAGCAAATGAAATATGCTCAACATCATATATTATTAGAGAATTGCTCATTAGAATGAGATACCACTGCATACCTACTAAAATGGCTAAAATCCAAAACACTGACAACAATAAATTGTGTTGAGGATAAAGAGCAAGGGAAACTCATTTATTGCTTGTGGGAATGCAAAATGGCACAGCCACGTTAGACGATAGCTTTGCATTTCTTACAAAGTTAAATGTAGTCTTACCACATGGACCAGTAACTTCACGCCTATCCAAATGAGTCAAAAATATTTCTATACAAAAATGTCACATGACTTCTTAAAACAGCTTTTCTCATAATAAAACTTGGTAGCTACCAAGCTGTCCCCAACAGGTGAATGATGGTTCAATAAACAGGCATATCTATAAAATGGGATAGTTAGTGATAAAAGAATAATCTATCAAGTCATAGAAAACATGCAAGAACCTAGAATGCATATAACTTAGTGAAATAAGCTAATCCAAAGAGGCTGTATACTGTATAATTCCAATGATATAACATTCTTAAAAAGGGAAAAACTGTCAAATGATCAGAGTTTCCAGTAGTCTCCAAGGGAAGGGATGAATAAATCAAGCACAGAAATTTTTAAGAAAGTAAAACTATTCTTATAATACCATAGTAGTGGATACATGACATATGCGTTTGTCCAAACCCATGAAATGTATAATGCCAAGAGTGAACCCTAATATAAACCTAATATATGGACTTTCATTTATAATAAGACATCAATATTGATGTATCAATTATAACAAATGTACCACACTAATGCAAGATATTAATCATAAAGAATATGGAGGGTAGAAAAGTGTATGGAAATTCTCTGTGCTTTGTTAGTTTTTTCTATAAACCTAAAATTGTTCTAAAATAAAATCTAAGAATTTAAAAAAGAATGAACTATTGTTACCAGTATCAACACAGGCGAAAGTCAGAGTAGTTATGTTGAGTGCAAAAGACAGACAAAAAAGAATAGATTTTGAGTGACTCCATTTACACAAAATTCTACCAAGTGTAAACCATTCTGTAGTATCAGAAATAGATTAGTAGTTGCATGGAGATTGAGTAGGGAAGAGGGGAAGAAGCGATTACTGAAAACACAAAGTAACATTGGGGAAATGAATATGTTCATTATCTTGATTGCCATGGTGTTTTCTCGTGTACCAATATGCCAAAACTTTAAAATAATATACACTGGATACGTTCAGTTTATGTCAATTACACTTCAGTGAAAACATTTAAAATATTATGTATCTTGATTTTATATCTATGCAGAGATATTATTCTATATCTGCCATATATACCTTTTGGTATAGTGTAAAGATTTATAAACATAGTATATAAGTATGGTATTTGCAATATTCTTATTCATATGTAAAATATAGTTTGCATTTAATTTTTTAAACTTTTCTTCTATTTTAATTCTGTATCCTCCAGACATTGACATTGAGAACTTCGTATACAATTACATATTTTAAAATGAGTCATGTCTAGTATAATACAAAATTTCAGCAATGTAACATGACAGGAAAAAAATATAAATGAAGTTGCTTTATATAGATTCATTTTTCTCATTAAAACATTTCATAGCATAAATCACTTATTCAAAAGTATTAGCATATATATTTAAGAGCACTATGAAAAAACAGAATCAAGAAATGGTTACCATATTGATACTCACTAAATCATATGTTAAAATATATTGAATAATTTTGTAGTTTTACAAAAGTAACTCACCTATGTCACATACTAATAATGTATATATTTATTTTTAGGAACTCTTTTTAGATAACTATAGGTGTATAGTTTTATGCTGAGTTTTATGAGAAATACAATAAGCATATCATTTTATGTCAGAAATAGAGAGTACATTTGTTCCTAGGTCATTTTCTATAGCTGTCAAAATGTTTCAACATCTTTTAAAACTCAAGAAAATGAGGAAGAAATATAGAAATGTTCCTAGGTTAATTGTTTTTATATCTTTATCTAGTTCTTTCTGTTATTAATTATATTAATTCTTCCCAACGGCTTATTTAAAAATGGGTCTTGAATTGTCTTTCATTAAAATTCTATGGGGTCTCATTTCCTGTAAGAAGGTTTTATTTCACACCAAGTATTTTTCTTTTATGTAAAAGGAAAATAAAGCTCTGGGCTAAAGAAATAGCCTTTTTTTTAATTTTCCCTTT
>NW_016816644.1:13651-14577 GCF_001698545.2 Rhinopithecus bieti
TCCTAATAACACAAAACAGGAAAGATAAAATCCATCATTTTTTCTTTTACTACACAGATCCCTCCTGTAGCTGTCATACAGAGTGTGATTTATAACTTGCAAGTTGTGCTGTGGAGCTTGACAAGTAAGTTTGATTTCATTTAATATTTTCATCAAACCATCTTAGATCTTCTCTTTGACAAGAATTTCACCTATTAGTGTTCTCAAAATGTAAAATGGGTAACTTAATGAGAACAAAAGTTGTACCCTAAGGTATACTTGCATTATCTACATACTCGCAATTAAATCTTAACAGTTCAAATATACCCATTTGTAATAGAATCGAACAGTTTTCCTCTTGAATTGTTTTAGACACCAGAAATTTTTAGTCCTAATAAATAACGTTTAGCTTCCTAGTCACAAACCAAACAGAAAGCAAACTTCATCAGTTTAGAATGATTAAAACCAACATAGCTGCAGTATTTTTATCTTTGTTTTAAAAATTTGTTTAATCAATCAGTAAATCAATCAGAGTTGACCATTATGTAATCCACAGACCTTGAAATAATGAAGATATATTTCTCCGCAGATAAATATTTATATATGTTTTTAAGATGAATAGAAATTATCCTGAAGATCGTAAAGAAAAAGTATACCATACAATATATTAAATAAAAATAATAATAGTTATTAATTTTTCTGCTTATTATGTTCCAGAATCTGTAACTAAGCATTTTAGAGCATTTTTTTAAATTCACACAATAATCCCTTGAGAAATATACTACAATTATTATCTTTATTTCACAGTTATTGAAAATGAGACACAAAGAGGTTAAGAATTTTTTCCAAGGTCAGGCAGCTAGCATGACTTAGCAAGGGTGTAATTAAGAAAAAATATGTCTTTCTTATCTTACAGGAAATTTGGAAAAGCAAATATCTAGGTTCTC
>NW_016816645.1:0-2568 GCF_001698545.2 Rhinopithecus bieti
AAGTGCTGGGATTACAGGCTTGAGCCACCGCGCCCGGCCTCTATTCCTTTTTTCTTCCTGGTGTTTCACGATTCCTTCTTTTACCATTTATTTCTGTTTAAAGAGCTTCCTTTAACTGTTTTTACAGGGTAGCTTTGGTGGTGACAAATTCTAATTTTCCTTTATCTTAGAATGTGTTAATTTACCCTTTAATTCAAAGGGATATTTTTGCTGGATATAGGATACTGTGTTGACAGTTCTTTATTTTCAGCACTTGAGAAATACTGTGCCACTTCCTTTTGGCCTCCATGGCTTCTGATGAAAAAAATCACTGTTACTTAAATATTTTCCCCTCTAGGTAAGGTGTTGTTTCTCTCTTCCTGGGTTTAAGATTTTTTTCTTTGTGTTAGTTTTTAGAAGTCTGACTATAATATGTCTTGACCTGGATTTCTATGGGTCTGTCTTGTTTGGAATTTGCTTAGCTTCTGAAGCCTGTAGGTTTATATCTTTTGCAATTTGGGGGATTTTTTCAGCCATTATTTTTTTTAGTAAGTTTTAGGCACCACCCACTTTATCCATTCTTTTTGGGATTCTGATGACACAAAGATTACATCTTTTGTTATAGTCCTATAGGTCGCTAAGACTTTGTTCATTTTTTCCATTCTATTTTCTCACTGTTGTTCAGAATAGCTACTTGCTATTGTTCTATTGTCCAGTTCACTGATTCTTCCCTTTGTCCCTTGAATTCTACTGTTTTACACTGGGTTCCTCTTTATATCTTCTATTTATCTGATAAGATGTTCTATTTATTAACAGAGGCTCCCTAATTTTTTAAAAATTGTTTCTGAATGTTTTAAATTTGTAGTTGTTAAGCATTTTTATGATGGCTGCTTTAAAATATTTGTCAAATATTTCTAACATTTCTGTTATCTCACTGTACACATCTGTTGATTGTCTTCTTTTATTCAGTTTGAGGTTTTCCTGGTTCTTGATGTGAGTCTATGTTATGAGACTCTGGATTTTATTTTTCCTTAAATATTTTTTATTAAGCAGATTTATTTATATATAATTCATATAACATACAATTCACCTATTTCAAGTAAACAATTAAATGGTTTATAGCAGGGATCCCCAAACCCCAGGCCATGGACCGGTATCAGAGCCCTGCCTCCTGTCAGATCAGTGGTGGCATTAGATTCTCATAGGAGCACAAAGCCTATTGTGAACTGCGCATGCCAGGGATCTAGGTTGTGTTCTCCTTATGAGAATCTAATGCCTGATGATCTGTTACTGTCTCCCATCACCCTCAGATGGGACCATATAGTTACAGGGAAACAGCTCAAGGCTACCACTGATTCTATGTTATTTCATTATATGTTATTTCATTTCATTATATGTTACAGTGTAATAATAATAGAAATAAAGTTATTTCTATTATATGTTACAGTGTAATAATAATAGAAATAAAGTGCACAATAAATGTAATGCACTTGCATCATCCTGAAACCATCCTCCTCCAACCCCTCACCTCTGGTTCATGGAAAAATTGTCTTCCACAAAACCAGTCCCTGGTGCCAAAATAGTTGAGAACTGCTGGTTTATAGTATATTCCCAAATATGTGCCACCATCACTGTAATCAATTTTATAACATTTTATAACCTCAGAAAGATATTCCATACTCTTTAGCTATCACTCTTCTATCCCCTATCCCTCTAGTCCTAAGCAATCACTAATATCCTTTCTCTATTAACATTTCATAGAAATGGAATCAAGTAATATCTGGGCTTTTGAAATTAGCTTCTTTCACTTAGGATGTTGTTTTTAAGACTCATGCATGTTATAGCATGTGTCAATATATCCTTCTTTTTTATGACTAAATAATATGCCATCATGTAAACAGATCATATTTTGTTTATTTGTTCATCAGTTGGTGGATGTTTAGGTTATTTCCAACTTTTGGCTATCATGAATAGTATTGCTATAAACATTCATGTATAAGTTTGCAGTTGGATGCAATTTTTATCTTGGGTATATACCTGAGAATGGAATTGCTGAGTCAATGGCAGCACTTTATTTAATCATTTGAATAACTTTCAGAATATTTTCCAAAGTTCTACACCATTTTACATTCCTAGCAACAGTGTATGAGAGTTTCAATATACCCATATTCTCAATAAAACTTGTTATTATCTAAAGTTTTGATTCTAACCATCTTACTTGGTTGACTCTCTCATTGGACTCATTGTGAGTTTTATTTTGCATTTCTCTGATGACAAATGACACTAAGCACCTTTTCACCTTGCTTATTAGTCATTTGAATATCTTCCTTGAAGAGCAGTCTTTTTGGATCTAGTGTCCATTTTAAATTGGGTTATTTTCTTTTAGTATTGATTTCTAAGTATTTTTTATATATTCTAGATAGGAGTCCCTTATCAGAGGTGTAATTTATAAATATTTTCTTTCATTCTGTGGTCTTCTTTTTACTTTCATAATAGTGTCTTTCGAAGCACAAATTTTACTTTTGGTGAAGTCCAATTTATTCTTTTGTATTAGTCTGTTTTCATACCGCTAAAAGAACTGCCCAAGAC
>NW_016816646.1:0-563 GCF_001698545.2 Rhinopithecus bieti
GCCCTGGATGCTGCTGCTGATCTTTGGTGGCAAGTTAGCCGTGGTGATGTGGCTTGGGCTGGCCAGGGGCTGCAGGCCAGTCCCACCCGCGGCTGCAGGGCTCTGGGGTCCCAAGTGGTGGATGGTGCCCCTGACTGTGTGTGGGGCTGGGAGGGTCTCCGCTCTCGGACTGTGATGGGCGTACCCGGGTGCTGGAGCTGAACCTGGGCTCCCTGGGCGATCTGGGTGAGTCCTGACCCATCCTGAAACACAAAGTGTCCGCCACTGGATGGGCTCAAGCTGATCTGCCTCACCAGCACGCTGGCATCCACGAAGCCCCCCGTGGGGCTGCTGCTGCAGAGGCCCAGCCCAGGGCCAGGAGCACCTGCACGCACATTCTGCAGGGCCTGCCCCGGCCCGGGGCTGGGCTGCGTGGGGCTCTGGGTCTGGACTTGCTGGGGTATGGGGATGTGACCTGAATGTACCATGGAGACCCGTGCTCAAACTGCCATGGCTAAGTGCCAAACTGGAAGCCTGGAGAGGTGGGACTGGGGAGCGGCAGTGGGGCCAGTGTGACCTGTGGG
>NW_016816647.1:0-576 GCF_001698545.2 Rhinopithecus bieti
TGATTCTTTACATGGAGCAGTTTGGTAGCACTGTTTTGGGTAATCTGAGAAGGGATATTTTGTATTGCATTGAAGCCTATGATGACAATTAATTATTCTCAGATAAAACTGGAAAGAAGCTTTCTGAGAAACTGCTTTGTGATGTGTAAATTCATCCCCAGAGTTACACTGTTGTTTTCATTGAGCAGTTTGCTAACACTATTTTTTGTAATCTGCATGGGATATTTTGGGGCGCATTGAAGCTTATGGTACAAAAGGATATATACTCAGATAAAAACCTGAATGAAACTTTCTGAGAAAATGCTTTTTGATATGTGAATTCATCCAATGGAGTAATACGATGTTTTCATGGAGCAGATTGGTAGCACTGTTTTGGGCAACCTGAGAAGGGATACTTTGGGTTGCACTGATGACTATGTTGACAAAGGAAATATCCTCAGATAAAAACTAGAAAGAAGCTTTCTGAGAAAGTTCTTTGTGATGTATGAATTCATCTCACAGAGGTACATCTTTGTTATCCTGGAGAAGTTTGCTAACACTGTTTTCGTGGAATCTGCAATGGGATATTTAGGAGTG
>NW_016816648.1:0-10198 GCF_001698545.2 Rhinopithecus bieti
ATACTTGTGCCATGGTGGTTTGCTGCACCTATCAACCCATCACCTAGGTTTTAAGCCCACACGCATTAGGTATTTGTCTATTGCTTTCCCTCCCCTTACCCCCCACCCCCTGACAGGCCCCCATGTGTGATGTTCTCCTCCCTGTGACCATGTGTTCTCATTGTTCAACTCCCACTTATGAGTGAGAACATATAGTGTTTGGTTTTCTGTTCCTGTGTTAGTTTGCTAAGAACGATGGCTTCCAACTTCATCCATGTCCCTGCAAAGGACATGATCTCATTCTTTTTGATGGCTGCATAGTATTTCATGGTGTATGTGTGCCACATTTTTTTATTCAGTCTATCTTTGATGGACATTTGGGTTGGTTCCGTGACTTTGCTATTGTGAATAGTGCTGCAATAAACATACATGTGCATGTGTCTTTATAGCAGAATGATTTATAATTATTTGGATATATAATTATATAGTGGGTATATAATAGTAATGGGATTGCTGGGTCAAATGGTATTTCTGGTTCTAGATCCTTGAGGAATCTCCACACTGTCTTCCACAACTGTTAAACTAATTTACACTTCCACCAACAGTGTAAAAGTGTTCCTATTTCTCCACAGCCTCACCAGCATCTATTGTTTCTTGACTTTTTAATAATTGCCATTCTGACTGGCATGAGATGGTATCTCTTTGTGGTTTTGATTTGCCTTTCTCTAATGACCAGTGATGTTGAGCTTTTTTTCTTATGTTTGTTGGCCGCATAGTTGTCTTCTATTGAGAAGTGTCTGTTCATATCCTTTGCTCACTTTTTGATGGGATTGTTTGTTTTTCTCTTGTAAATTTAAGTTCCTTGTAGATTCTGGATATTAGACCTTTGTCAAATGGGTAGATTGCAAAAATTTTCTCCCATTTTGTAGGTTGCTTATTCACTCTGATGCTAGTTTGTTTTGCTGTGCAGAAGTTCTTTAGTTTAATTAGATCCCATTTGTCAATTTTGGCTTTTGTTGCAATTGTTTTTGGTGTTTCAGTCATGAGTAATCTCATTTCTATCAAGCAAATTTCTGCAACTGGGAATGCTAGACTATAGGGAGGATGAATTTTAAATTTTAATTACTATCGTTCAAGTATATCACTGAAAGATTGTAGCAATTTTGAGACAGAAACTGTAGGTCTCTGAAAGGGGAACATTGGAGGTGAATCACAATTTGTCTCCTGTACATTTTCATCTCCTGAATGCTTGCTTCTCCAACTATGTTATAAGTTCATGATAGTAGAAACTGTTTTTAAAATATCATAGCCATCATAATGTGTCACAGGTAATGGAGTCAGAAGATTGATTGAGTGATAGTTATTTGCAGATTTGCTGCAAAGCTAGACCAATCAGTAGGGTCTTAGAGTGCAAGGATTTTTGTCTGCAGGGCTTTCTTAGATCATTATATATGTATTATTGGGTGGATTCAAGAACAATATCACCACTAATTACTCTTTCTCATATTTCCACTAAAAAATCTACTTAACAGCATGTCCAATAAGCACCGTCATGAAGAATGAACAACTATCAGCATATTTAAAACATAGAAGGATATAGGGATAGGCAGACAGATAAATGGATGATAATAATGATAGATAGATAGACAGATAGATGATAGGTAGATAGATAATAGATAGATGATAGGTAGGTAGGTAGATAGATAGATAGATAGATAGATAGATAGATAGATAGATAGATAGATTCAGCTTTTCAGGTAATTTTTTATTGCACAGAAAAATAATACTGCCATTCGTGTCAGCTGTTCCCAAATAACAATAAATATTTAGTCCACCTTTCTTAGCCTGTAGCCCAGGCACGAAATTTTTAAATGTCCTTTCCTTATTTGTAACTTAGAAAAGTTATGTTAACTCCTTGAATTTAAAATCAAGAAAAGAAAACAAATCAGCAATATTTAAACAAACCAGCAAGAAACAAACCACAGTGAACCGGAAATGACCACTGCTCTAGAATTCTTCGCAAGCTACAGTGGGTAGCTGGTGTTTAGAGGCCAGTGATCTACCCCCCTTAGGGAATCAGAGGACTCCCCAGCTCCAGGCCTGTATGTGTGTCCTTGGTAGTGTGAGTGCCTCACACTGATTGTATGTAACTTCTGTCTCCAAAAGCTAGAGAGTGTACTTTCTTTTCAGGAAACATACACAGGTGGTCTATTTTCCAGGCTTTTTCCTCAGAACATTTTCACACATGAAAGACGATGTCTAAAAGACTGAAATCTTGGTGTAAGCCACCTGGGTCTTCATGTGTCAAGTTGTTTTTTAACCTCCCATCAGCTGGAAGCACAGAACTGAAAGCTGAGCTAACGTAATTTCTTATTTTCATTCTTCTAAATGCTTACAGGTATACATATACATATATATATATATATATGGTATTTAGTTTTCTGTTTCTTCATTAATTTGCTTAGGATAATGGCCTCCAGCTACATCCACTTTGCTGAAAAAGATATGATTTTATTCTTTTTATGGCTGCATAATATTTCATAGTGTGTATGTACCACATTTTTTAAAAATTTAACTCACCATTGATGAATACCTGGGTTGATTCCTTGTCTTTGCCATTGTAAATAGTGCCTCCTGCAATAAACATATGAATGCAGTTGCCTTTTTGGCAGACAATCTACTACCTTTGTGTTTACACCCAATAATGGGATTGCTAGGTTGAACAGTAGTTCTATTTTCAGTTCTTTGAGAAATCTCCAAACTGCCTTCCACAGGGGCTGAATTAATTTGCATTCCCACCAACAGTGTATATGTACATATACTGTTATACATGCATATGTGTATATAGTGTATATGAATATATACATATATACATACACACACACACACACACACACATATGCTTTAAAAAATTGCCAGAGCCAATGTAGGTATGTGTGTGTCTAGATGGGGACTTTTTTAGTCATTTTGCCTAGAACACTGAAAGCCATTTTCATCCATATAATCTCTTTCCATCTCAAAAAGATTTTCTTCCCATTGTCTTTTCAGTTACTGCTGTTCTTCTACCTCTTGTAATTCCTTCCTTCGGAGAGCTACGGCTGTTAAGTTGGCCCTTCGTTTTCTGCTCTCCACATACATCATGCTCTCTTTTTTAATCAGTTTTTTCTCATTGTCCATGTTCCAACCTTCTTAGAGACATGCTCCGCTCTGTACTTTGAAATCTGATTTAACTTTTTAAGATGTAAATTCTGCTTCCGGTTTCCTCAAGTGCAGGAGATATCTTTTCTCTCAAAATTGTACTTTTTACCATTTCTGACTCATCTGTGTCTTTTAACGCCAGCCTGAAGGACACTTCATGCCCTCAGTGTCTGCGCTTTCAGAGTGCTGCCTCTGCTTCCCAGGGATCGTGCGTTCTTACATTTCTTTAAGAATATTAAAAGGTAAGGGAACGTTTTCTTCTAATTCCGGGATCAGCTTGTCTTCTGTTCTTTTTCCCTTGCATTTATCAACCAGCCCTCACTCCATCCACCTGCCCCCTGTTCTCTCCTTGACATTGCACTGTAGGAGCTGAGTAGGTGGAAAGAGTGACCAGCCAAGGATATGGAAAATAGAATTTTATCCCACTCAGAAAGTGATGTCTAATCTGTTTTCTGCCAGGTATCCACCCTGGATCTCTTGGCCCTGAGTTAGACAATAAAGAAGGCACAAGCAATGTTCTCATTTTCTCTTGGAGTGCTACATTTCCTATATATGGAGACAGATAGATATTGAACAGTTTAAACTGGCTTTGGTTGAAATTCACCCAAGTGTCTGTATATTTTCTTCATCTTCTATGTCTTCAATAATATTTTAATGTGATAAATCTAGGGAAAGCAAAAGAATAATAATAACATTTTAATGGAAAGTTGGAGATGGTGAATCAATCTACTCGAATCTTGGTCTCTTTCCCAGACTTCCTTGTAATACTTCTTGGTTACTCACACTGAATTATTTTCCAAAATTAAAACCACGTCCAGAAGAGACCACAACTTGCTTTAGGCCATCTGCTTGTGGACATCTGTTTGATGCCCTGTATCCCTAGTCTGAAATTCTCCATGAGCGTCTTCCTGCTGAGTTAGGCTTTTTCCTTTTTATAGCAATCAGCACGTTCCCAGTCACCAGCCTCCCGATCTCTTCCCTCTCATCTAACAAGAGATAGGGGAATCAAAAGAATCACTCAATAGGCTTATCTTCTCTTGCTGTTCCATTTTCCTTCATCACACATTCAAAGCTCACCTTCTGGGGCCACTCCTTCTAATCCAGAGACAACTTGTGGGGTAACCAGAAGGGCTCCCATCCATGCTCCTTCCGTGTCCAACCCAATGAAGAGCTTGCTGAACAGACCTCGGGGGGCACTCAGCATCCATTCTCAGCTGCAGATTTTCCACGGGGACACAGAGAGTAATGACCCCTAAGAAATAAAGACTGGCCCTGTCCCTAATTCTGACAGAGCTCAAGAATTTTCCCTGAAGTTGCGTTAAATCAGTGGCTGTCAGCCAAGATGAAAGGATGTATTCACAAGAAAAGCAGTGCTCAAATAACAACTCTCTTCAGGTTCTCCTTGAATTTACAACCACCCTACAACTGGACGTCTTCTGAATACCCGAAACGTCTCCCTTTGTGTATAAGGGCAAGTCCTGCTGAGTTGTGCCTGGGCATGAGGACCCTACTGAATCCTGTCCCCACAGGGGCCAAAGTGCCATGTCTGGTTTTCCTACATATGGAGACAGGTAGATATTGAACGCTTAGCCTGGATGCAGGCGGAATCTGTCAGGCCAGGTGCCCACGGACTCCCGGGTCCCCCTTGTCTTCCAGGAAAACCTGCCCTCCTGCACTGTCATTCCTGAGACAGTTGCTAAGAAATGATGTTGAAGCTAAACTATGAACCTTTCATAGCAAGTCTTTTCAGAGTGTTTTAAACAGAATGCAAAGGGCTTTTATCAGAGGTTTATTCAGCTGGTTGATAAGCAGTTCTATCACAAAAATGCCCACCAGTAACTGCAGCCAGCAGAATAGTCTGGGGCACAATGCTATGGCAACTCCTAGCCTGAAACCTCAGTGGATGTAAACAACTGAGTTTTCTTTCTAAAGCATTGGTACTATGTGTACAAGGTGGACAGGTGAGGGGTCGGGGGAGATGGGTACAACCTCTGCTGATGCTGGTCACCCAGGAGCCTGGGCTCACAGAGGCCCCACCACTGCACATGCTCCCTGGGATGCAGGCAAGGAAGCTGTGGCCCCCACGCACCAGCTCTTAGAATGTCCACGTGGAAGCAACACACACCACCTCCACTGGAATCTTCCAACCAGCGCAAGTCCCCTGTACACTCCTGACTTCCAAGAGACAGGAAGTGAAGTCCCACAGGAGTCCCCAAAGAGAGGAACTGGAATGCTTACTGTGAACTGTTCGATGGCTCCAGAAGCAATCAAACCAAGGCCCTGGTAGAATGACCGCCCTTGTCAGAATAGACACATGAGAGAAAAAGAGGTCACCAGTGAGAAAAACTACAAAGAGTGTTAGAGCCCTCAGCAAAGGACAGTGAAAAAAACACATTATCAGAAAACGATGTCTATCTCACTCCATGATTATCAAAATTAAACTTCCCATAACTTTTGATTTACTGTTGCTTGATAGTAACTGTGGTTTCAGGCATCTAACCATGTTGTTGTTTTTGCCTTTTGATTTGTTTAGCGAGAAACATTTTGCAAAATGTAACTTTCCAGAAGTTGAATAGGGGCCCTGTCCTCTGGCTCCACTCATCCAACTGCGCTCTCCTAAGTGGAACTTCAGAAACACTAACTAGCGTGTTTTAATTACAGGATTTAAGAGATATGCACTGGAAATCTGTTATCCAGCTAGTTAGTGGGAGTATCAGATTAATGGAATATGATAAGTAATTTGTATTCTACAAGGGTTTTATTTTTAGGACATATTTAAGAAGCTCTTGTATTCATGTCATATGATCAGATCTAATACTTTTTAAAATTTTTATCGAGATGAACCAATTTTGGGCAAAAATATCGTGTAGACTGTGTGTCCCACACACCAACCAAGAGAACATCTGAAATGAGAATGTGGGTGATCACTGACTCTCACCCTGTTCTAGACGGGGCATCCACAACTTTAAACACTGATCATGATGGAATGCAAAGAGGAAGAAAGGGTATTTTCAGGCCAGGGTAACTGGGAAGGACTTAAATTTATAGGGACAAGATTGCTGGCTTCAATGGTGAATTATATCACTGAGAACCTGGAAACTTTATGGAATTAATTACTCTGTTGTTTTAGAGATGACTGCTTATATTTACCAAAGCCTAGAGGCACTTTCAGTTCTACTAGGTAGTTCTTTAAAGAATAAAGCTACTTTTTGTCATTCTGTAAATCTCAAGAGGAGTGTCTCCTCTTTTTTTATTGTTTAAGCCACTCAGTTGAAGAATTTTCCTTCAAACCTGATTATTCTTCTCTTAAAAATGCTACCTCTGTAAGTGGGTGAAAGGAGAGGAGAGCAGGACTTGACTCCAATTTTCCGGACACGGCGGGAAAATTTTGCCTTTAAATAAAGTTTAAAAAGAGGAATTAAACAGACAATATGTCAGAGGACACGTTCGAGAAAGTTGCAAGGCTGAGGAAGAAATCGGAAGATGATCCCTTGAACACCCTGTAGTTTGGAAGGAGAGACGATGGTCTTCAGGGAAGTCTGAAGTTTACTCTGCAATGGAGGCTCTCCTTGTGATCCAGCCGAAAGTTTGGTCTTAATGAGGGCAAAAGACTTAAAAGGAGACCCAGCCAAGGATTCTGAGCCAGCCAGGAAACCATAATGCTATAATTTCTGACAGTGTGACAAGTGGCAACCCCCCCTTTTTTGAGCATGTACAAAAATAGAAATTGCAGTACTTGCCTTCCAAGACTTCAGAGGTGTTGGCTAATGAATTGCTGTTAGCAGATGCCACGCAAAGATGTTGAGCTTCAATGGACTTGCTTTGATTTTTGGCCTGGGATGTTTTTACGTTGAAGCAGAACTCAGCTAGATGAGAATCTATGCAAACAAGACCTGTCGGAAGGCGTTGGCAAAGTCTGTGCCAACCACAGCCCACGGCTTTCCCGGCTTTCCCGAGGTCATTATCACCCCCGGCGGGCCTTCGGGAATTTTCCCAACCCCAGAGACTCTGACTCATTTCCTTTTCGAAGCTCATTCCTCCGTTCATGTCAATGAACGAAATGAACTGCAAACTTCATGTCCTGTCCCCATGGAGTAATGTGGAAGAGCAGGGACCTGCCACCTTTGGTTCTCCCTCCACCACCCAGCACTCATTTCACAGGCATTTCAGTTCGTTTCTCAGAGGGCAGAGTGACTGGTGCTAGTTCCTTAGGAAGACCACAGGGGAAAATAAAGTGGGAGGAAGCCATGAAAGAATGCCAGTGCCTTGTACTATGTCACCTTTAAAAAGTCTTAAATCCCAATTCTACTCCAGATAAACATATCACCAAACAGATAAGGTGAACAGACAATACGGGATGCTCGTTTTATAGATGAGGAAACTGGGACACGAAAAGGTGATGGGGAAACTTAAGGTCCGTGCCCCATTCGAATACTAAGTCAGTTCAGGGATATTAAATGTCCCGGCCTGCCATTGTTATTTATGCATGCTGCTGATGCTGTGCAGAGTGATGCTAGAAAAATGGGGACTGACTTCCGTTCACTGTTGTTGCCCTTGCTGTTGTTAATTTGCCTTAAAAGAGGGATGGGAAGTGCTGGGAAGCTCTCATGAGGCCGCCAGGCCCAGGCAGGGGTCTTTGGTCCTGGCGGCCAGGCAGCCCCTTCCTATGGTGACTCCCAGGTGGTCCCTCCTGTGGTGACTCCTGGGCAGCCCCTTCCCGTGGTGACTCCCAGATGTCAGGCCTCATGGTGTCTCTGTCCTTCGTCCTTCTTGTCACTAGTAGAATCCACTCCATCCCCACCAGGGCCCCTCCCCAGGTAGACAGAAGGACCAGAGGCAGGAGCCAGTGGAGAACGAATGCATTGGAAGAAGCAGGTCTACCTGCCATGAGGGGTACAGAGTTGGCAGCAGGAGCCCCGTGCCCAGCGAAGGGACATGAGAAACAAGTGTGTGCAAGGACCACAAGAGACCCAGCACCAGATGGGTGTGGCCTGGCTGCAGGTCTGTGAGGTCAAAGCCTAAGTTACTGCAGCCAACGCAGCCCTCAAGTGGATGGGTTCGTGGTGTGCGTCTGAAGGGATAATGGGTGAGCTCGGGTGCCACTGAGGTAGCAGAGGCGGAAACCAGGCCTGACCCCAAGTGGAGTGTGTCTTCCCAGCTTTGCCATGGGAGCGAGAGGGAGAAGTCACTTTTCCTTAGAGTCCATCCAGTGAGTGCACAGCGTCTTCCTCCTGAAGGGCTGGCAGGGAAGGAACGCTTCTGGAGGATAGAGGGGAAAAAACTTTTCCTCACCCACCCCCAGTAGGTAGCAGGGCCATTGAAAATCATAGTTTTAAGTTCGTCCTCCCGTGCAAACAGCATTACCTGATTGCCACGCTCTGTGTTTCACCAGAGGTGGCTTCGTGGCCTCTGGAATGTGGCTCTCTGCAAGCACACGGGTCAAATACATGTTGAATCTAAGTTTATTTGTTTCGGCTAACTTATGGCAGCCTTTGGCCACAGTTTATTACATTTCCAGTGGAAAGGAAGCAAAGAGTGCTTTTAAGACTTTGGTAACATTGCTTCACGTTCGAGATGTTTCTCTCAGGGACGCCTCGTGCCATTCCCCATGGCCCTGGCGGGGACATGATGTTTCCCATTTTGGAAGTTGGTGAAGCTGAGCAAGAGGGAGACCAGGGCACCTCCAGGACCTCCCAGTGGAGCTGGGCCTTCCCAAAGCCTTAGCACACGGCCCCTGTCTCCCCACCCCATCCTTGTCTGGGCTCCATTGTGGACACCAACCAAGGTTCCCCAATCATCCCCAAAAACCATGAGTGACCCCCATATCTGAGGTACCCCCCCGTCAGGGGCCTTGGCAAGTGGGATCCTTGTCATGAAATCCCTCACATGGAGGACAGATGCAAGAAAACAATGAACTGATTTATTGGGCTAAAATTCAATTTCCCTCTGCTTCATTGATTTTGTACTTGTTATAATTATGGAAAATTCTTTTAAACAGCCTATAAAAAGATGCTGTTTCATCTGAGTGGGAACAGGGTCCTATTTGGAGCCCCTGGTAATCAGCTGTTCTGCTCCTAGCTCCATCCCACGGGCTGGTGGTAGGAAGAGCACGTCATGCCACCCCCGCTCACACTGACGTGCAGCTCACATACCCTCCGTATGCCGTGTTAATTGACTTACCTTCCCTGAATCACCTCCAGACTTCCAAATTTAGCAATCCTTAACTTAAGCACAGCTTCTTAGAGTCATAGCCATACCTTAATGATGCAAAAAAAAAAAAGGCAGCCCATTAAACATAATCAGATGCCTATCTGCAGCCTGAGCTATGTAGCTGACAGCTTAGAATGAAAGAAGGTACATGACTCTCGACAAGATGTGCACACAAAGCACGCTTGTTACGGTTCCTTACAAACAGGGACAGCTGATTACATCTTTCCAATAAACCCGAGTTTCATCGCCAGACTACCACACAATGTGAAACACCCGACCCTCTCTAATAACTGGGCTAATGAAGAGGCGTCCGGGTGGCAGGAGGGGCCAGGAACAGAATATCAGAGATGTGCAGGTCACAGCTGAGGTTGCGGGCAGAGCTGAGACAGCTGGTTTAATCGAATCTGTTATCCCTATGTGTTTTTTAGGAACACTAAATTGAACCCAGATTTTACAGTATGAAAATCACATTCACCACTTAACGGAGCGACTTGGAACTTGGGTGTGTCTTCCGTGGCTCCCCAGCCTCTCTCTTTTCTGGAAATACTACGACTGTTGGGAACTCAGTTCCATCTTCATCTCTCCCATCAGTATGGGTGGGGTGGGTGCAGCTGGGAAACTTAGCTCCCAGGGTGGAAAGCTAGGGGCGCTTCTTACCGATGATCCAAGCAGCCGCCCAGGACTGCCTTGTCAGAATTAATTGTTGTCTAGAATGTTATTAGTTGAAACACTAAATTTGCTCTCAGGGTAAAGTTCCTTCTTAATGAACTGCAATTCTTGCTCAACGCCCCCCGCCCCCCCCCGTCCCCCC
>NW_016816648.1:10382-94898 GCF_001698545.2 Rhinopithecus bieti
CGTCCCCCCGCCTCAGGCATTTCTCATCAATGTGATAACATCAGCCCAGGTGCTGCAACAGTCTTTAAAAATCGTAAATCTTAACCTGTCACTGAAGAGAAGGGGAGAAGAAAGGTTAAACAAGTTTCTGGAAGACGCTTTCCCAGGTGTTATTTTGCAAGTAGAGGGCCAATTGATGGTTCTGCCATCATAGTTACAACTGATAACCATCATGTAAACACTCCCTATTCTCCAAGGGAACATTCTCAGGTTGTCCCAGGGGTGCACCTCACCTCCCACCCCCCACTGGATTTAGTGGTCTCCCTCACACACAGACAGCACCCCTGCATGTCCTCATTGCTTTGAAGTGTCCAGTGCTAGCATCTGATAGGATTCCAAGGTAAAGGAACATCCACACTGTCAACAGAAATCTTTATTTATTTTTTAATATTTATTTATTTTTTGTTCATTTATTTGAGATGGAATCTTGCTCTGTCACTCAGACTGGAGGGCAGTGGAACAATCTCAGCTCATTACAACCTCCACCTCCCAGGTTCAAGTGATTCTCTTGCCTCAGCCTCCAGAGTAGCTGGAATTACAGGTATGCGCCATCATACCCAACTAATTTTTGTATTTTTAGTACAGATGGGGTTTCTCCATGTTGGCCAGGCTGGTCTCGAACTCCTGACCTCAGGTGATCCACCCACCTCAGTCTTCCAAAGTGCTGGGATTATAGGCATGAGCTGCCTCGCCCGGCCTATAAACACATCTAAGTGGCCGAAATTAAGTAAAGCATTCATCTCCTGTGTGCTGTGCCAAGATCACATCCAGGGACGGCAGCTCTCTCAGAAACAACAGGTCTATTAGGCAACAACCTGGAGGAACCCCTATTTACTCTTAGGATGTCTCATCTTTCCACATCCCAAGTTAGCTTCTAAAAGGGCTTAAGATGTGTTTCTTTCTGATTTTAAGGCCAATAAATCTTTTTGCAAGATGTAAAAGGAAAGGAAAGCTTTTCCACGGCCACGTCCTGGAAGCAGAGAAAAGAATTTAACTTGCAGCCTCTCATCTCATTTTCCAGCCTTCCCCTCACACAGCCCTGGGCCGTGCACTCGGACCGTGGGTAATGTAATTGGATTCTGGGGCTGAGGGTGGGAGAAGAGCGATAAAGCTGGGTGAGAATCTTCACACAAAAGCACACAGCCCATTTACATTTTCATTGGTTTCACAAAAAGAAAATATAGAGCCAGTAGAGTTTTTCTAATTTTTGCCATCATTGAAAAATTAGCATTTGCCTCCATAAAGACCACTGTGATTGTATCCCTGTGATATGGTTCCTAACACAGGAGTCTGGAGCACCAAGAAAATAAAAATTAAAGATGGTAATAACATTTTCATTTTCTCCTTTATATTTTTGTAACCTGGTTTTAACTGCATTTAGCTGCATTTGCTTGGGGATTTTTTTCTTATAAAAATAGCATTATGTGTGACATTCAGATTTCCATAAAAAATGATTAAAACCACAGTGTCTTTGATGATATGTATTTGAAATCTGTAAGTAACACCAATATAAATAGGTCCTGAAGCAACAAATGGGTAGAAATAAGTCATGTCAGATTTCACTCACGGTTCAGCTAAATTGTTTCTCTGTTTTACCATTTGTAAACTAAGGAGTAAATAATTGCCTATTTAAATAAGATGGGAATTATCTGCATCCTTGATCTAAGTGTTGTGCAATGTTTGACCCAGAACAATCCACCATCTTTCCAAGAAGGCACAGGACTTGCTGTGACGCCAGCTCGCCCCATGTGGGGGAGCCAGGGTAACTCTTGGAACTTTGACCCAGAACAATCCACCATCTTTCCAAGAAGGCCAGGACATTGCCCTGTGACCAAGCCCCTGGCTCGCGCCCATGTGGGGGACCGGGTAACTCTTGAACTTCAGAGTTGAGAAAGAAAAAAAAATACATTTTGGATAATAATGTAATTCCTGTAGCTCTCACTTGTCTTCTCATTTTGTGTCTGGGAATTTCATTCTCGATTATATCACATGGAATCTCCTCCACATCCAAACTTATTTTAATGCATAAGGCCTCCTTCTGAAAAGTCATGATTAAAGTTTTTAATTTTTAAAAAAATAGTTGACTCCTTGTCTTAGGTAATTCTCATCTTCCCTTCAAAGGCAAAGAGTGGCTGGTGTAAACACACCAACCACTTTTACAAAATCAACCTACCATGTGGAATGATTTGCAATAACAGAGGTGAGCTCAAAGGTAAGAACTGGAAACAATTACAGGACAGTCTCATGAAAGTGTTCAGGTCCACGCTGAGCAGATCTTGTAAGGTGAAAGGGGTCCCGAAGTCCTATTAGTAGCTTACAATCGGAAATGAAACCTATGCAATCTTTGAGATTCTCTCCCTTACAAAAAGGCACAATAAAAACCCCTACTGCCCAAAGGGATTTCGGCCAAATTGTCAAGGCTGTTCTCCAGTAAAGGGTGGGTGTGATAAAAGTGAACTAACCACTTGAAGAGATGGCCAGATCCTTTGGGGTGGAAGAAGGGATCATGTTCTAAATGGGAGGGACAATTTTCACTTGAATAAATGGTTTGTGGAACAATCGTCCTCAGTGGGCATTAGGCCCAATGGCGGTTTTGCGGCTTCTTAAACCACTTACTGGCTTCAACCTGTTTAATAAACAACGTGTTTGTGGTTTTGAGAGAGTGTGTAAGTATTGAACTAACCATTTTACAAGCTCTCCTGAAAGTGCTGGGGCCAAAGCTCCCCTAATAGATTGGTCTGAAGGCCTTGGTGCTTTTTTTTCTCCTAGGAAGATAAGGGATCTGTGCCCTGCATTACATGGTAGCACCCAGGGAAGACCAAGCCGAATGCTTGTTTCTCCACCTCCTGGCCCACCTCCCACTGGACTCCTGGGTTAACCCCAACTGCCACGACAGTGGCAAGGAGGGGGGTAGCTCAGCCATGGGACCCTGCCCCAGCCTCTGGCTAGGCTCTGGCGACCCTGCCCTTAGATGGAGTCCATGCTGTTGGGCGGAATGCAGGCCTTTCCTGAGGGCACCAGTTTACCTGCCCCACTCTCCCAGGACTCTGCCCATCTTTGCCACTGCTAATTCCATTAGAAAGACTCACCTTTTTTTTAACTTTAATAAAGTTAATGTAAAGGCCAAAACTTCATGTTTAAGTGTAACGCAGAATTGTTTGCTGTCTTCTAAATAAACAAGTATATTTTTTTAAAAAGCAAGCTACCTAAATTACCTAAAAATTAAAATATCAGTAATTACAAGGATAATGATTGCATTGATAAAAACGTTCCCTCATTGAGGAAAAACGTTTTTTTCTAGGAAGAAAAACGTAAATGTTTATGGTATGTTCAATAAAATTAAAGAGGTGATTTTTGGTCTAAATGTCCTAAGTTTAAGAAGGTTGCCAGTCCTATGTCAAATCAAAGCTGGATATTTCTGTTCTTTGTCTTTTTTTTTTTTTTTTTTTTTTTTTTTTGATTTGAGACAATGTCTCACTCTGTTGCCCAGGCTAGAATACAGTTGTGCAATAATGGCTCACTGTGGCCTCCACCTCCCAGGCTCAGATGATCCTCGATCCTCCTACCTTAGCTTCCCAAGTAGTTGGGGCTACAGGCATGCACCACCACACCTGGCTAATTTTTCTATTTCTTTTGTAGAAACAGGGTCTCACTATATTGCCCAGGCTGATCTCAAACTGTAGCTCAAGCAACCTGTCAACTTTGGCCTCGCAAAGTATGGGAATACAGGTGTGAGCCATGGTGCCTTATCTAATGTTTCTGTCTCGTTTGGGGCGTGTCTTTCTGTTCACTGTGGAGAGTAATGGCTGTCCCCAACACCGGGGCAGGCGGCACTTTTCATGCAGAATTGCACACCTCCCAGCTCACACCAGGACTCGGTCCTGCTGCAGATTCTGACTTCTTTCTCCTTCTCTTCATGGAAGGGTTACTCAGCGACCCAGCAGAACTCTCTGCAGTTCACCCACTGTAAAGGTTCTCCCACCCTCATTGCTACACAGTTCCTGACCCTGAACCCTAAATTTGGGCATGTTTGCATCCTTGGGAGAATGCATAGCCACCCGCTTCAACACCCCCACACACTTCCTAAACCAGGGGAGCCCAGAAGTCTAAACCTTTTTTCTAACAATAAATCAATGTAATTGTACAATCTTCAGTGTAATGAAGCCCAGCAGCTGGGCAATGATAACCCAGGTCCTAGGAGGTCTTCCTCACGCCTTTCTGCTGCCTGCCCTGTCCTCCTTCCTCCCCTCCTCTCTTTCTCTCCCTCCCTCTCTCTCCCCTTCTCAGAAAAGAATGGATCTGATTATCTGGCCATGCTATCATGCAAAGCACAGGCTTCCCCTGGGCTGCTCATCTCTGCCTATAACCACATCTCACCCTGCAAACCTCGGCAAGTCAAACGGCACAAATTCCTGAAAAAGACCACATCACTTGACGTTGTCTTACACAGCTTGTCTGGCATGCATCTGCCAAAGTATCATCCAAAAATATGTAGAACAAAAGAACAGCAGAATCTTTGACTGGATAACTTTAATGTAGCAAAATATTTACATTAAAAACAGATCATTTGACTACGCTAACAAAGTCAGACCCCCCAAATGTTTCTTTTTTTTTCTTTTTTTAATCGTCTAGGCATGCATAAACTTATTATAATTGGCTAGTGAACAGAAATTGTTGATAGGTGTGGCCAATCCCATCCCAATTGTAAAGAAAACCCAAGACTCTAGCATTCCAGGGCTGAGCCACTAAATGCCAGGTGCTGTGTTACCTGCCTCCCCCTGTGTGCATCCACCTGAGCCTTGGGACCCTTAAGCTTGTATTCCATTACTTAAATATTAAGGGTAGGCAGGGACATCTTTGATGTAACTTTTGAGTCAGAAGCTCAAAGGAAACACAACTTTGCAAAATACTTTTCAGCCTCTTTTGGTGCTTAAATTCATGGTTACCAAAAATCACTGTGAACCTAGGAAATTTCTTAATATGTTTGTGAGTTAAGAAGTTCTAAACTTGACACAAGTACTAACGAGCTCACTTTGATTTGATCAAATCACCAGAAATGCTCCTCTGTGTGCACGTGGATTGCCCAAACACCTTTCACTAAGATAAAAAGGCATTTGAAACTAACTGCCCACATTGTGTACACCCCAGAAATAGTGTGTTTCACTGGGTTTACAGAGATTTAAAATCCAAAGTCTCTAGTAAAGTTTTCACTATATTTGATCTCACTCTAATTTGAGATAGAGAGGGAGGAAGGAAAAGATGAGTGAAAGAGGGAGGAAGGAAAAGATGAGTGAAAGAGGGAGGAAGGAAAAGATGAGTAAAAGAAGATCAACCACTTTTATCTGAGGAACTCTTCCATCATTCAGCGTCACATCCCGTGTGCTAAACCGGGCTTCACTTAGGGACAGCCGCACACCTGGGAAAATGCTGAGATGGCCACAAAAGGACAAGGATGGGAAGTTCCCTCAGAACAGAGAGGAGCAGAAGAAGGCTGGGCTGTGACAGGGCGGGGACGCCCCAGGAGGACAAGAGAGCTTTGTTTCATAGTTCTTAAGTTGATCAGCATTGTAAAGTTAGGTTTTTTGTTTTGTTTTTTTTCTTTTGGTTTTGGGGTGTGTTTTTTTGGTTTGTTTTTGTTTTTGTTTTGGTTTTGAGTCTTGCTCTGTTGCCAAGGCTGGAGTGGGGCACGATCTTGCTCAGCTCACTGCAACCTCCACCTCCTGGGTTCAATCAATTCTCCTGCCACAGCCTCCGGAGTAGCTGGGACTACAGGCACCCGCCACTATGCCTGGCTAATTTTCTGACCTCAGGTGATCCACCTGCCTCGACCTCCCAAAGTGCTGGGATTACAGGCATGAGCCACCCGGCTAGCATTGTAAGGTTTTAAAACCCCTCTGTACAAAGAAAAGAAAGAAAATTTGTTGTCTTTTGAGGTTTATAAGATTGTTACCAGCACCGTATACAGATATATGCTCGGTATGTTTTCTTTCGAGAAAAAAAAATTATTACATTTAATTTCCTCCAAAGTTTGGTTTTGGTCTTTTTGTCCCCCATCATGTTCAGGAAGTCTTGAGAAGTGAGAAATTAGAGAGAGCAGCCAGAGGTGTTCGCTCAACATACAGCCTCATGCTTGGGGACTTTTTGCTTTAATAAAAGGAAATTCTGCTTTCAGATTGATGTCTGTGGGGGGTTAATTCTCTTTTTTTCCCAAAACTAAATTTATCTGTTTTTTTGGTATAAGACAAGGGATTTAAGGAACAAGTGAAATTAAATGTAATCACACAAATACACACCACGAAAGACTATCATTTTTAACTCAAAGTATGATATTTTCCTTTATTCTTTAAAAAACAATGAATGTGTTGCCAATAGTATTAAAAGAAGTCACAAAAAATTGCACACTAAAGTTGATAGTTTTTAGAAATTCAAATATTACCTCAGAGGAAAAGAACCACTGGGGAAATGCTCTTCAGCATCTCCTTAAATCAGTATTTGTGTTCTCCCTCTCACTGACATAAACGTCTCTAAAAAAGCGAAAATCATATAATGTTAAACATGTTTTCTTTTTGATGAAACCTGAATGGTTTTAAGTCATTTGGAGGCATGGGTTATGTCTTTCAGGGACTGGAAAAAGATATTTATTTGCCTAGAAACCACACTAGACCAAAATCTCACCGTGAGTGACGGACTGATCTCCCCTGCCCGCCCTGGAGCCGACCCACTCTCACGAGGAAGAGATCAAGCCTGAGCTGCATCCGGGAGCCTCCCAGCTCTGCTCTGGTGAGACGGAGTGCGCCCCTGTGAGCCTGCACACTGCATCACTCAAACTGTTTCACTCTCGGCTGGAAGGGCGTGACCCTCTTCAACTTCGTACTGCTCTGTCGAGGGAAAGCATCTCATTTTATTAATAGAAGAAGATAAACTATAGTCTGTGACTTCTGCTTAAAGTAGTATTTCAACAGTTGTTCCTTTCTAATACATTGTCTTTATTTTTACAACTATTTCCCAATCGGAAATGCCTTGCAGTGTCAGCAATGAATAAGAGTTAATAGAGGGAATGCCTTGTATAGAGGGAAGAAAAAGTAACAATTCAGACATAAAAAGGAAATTCAACATTTGTCTAATAAGCAAGAAATAGAGAATTCCACAATATTGGATGAGCCAATGTATAGTGGCTAAAATGTCTATCTCAAAGTCTGAGGAAATAATTTATTCCAAAAGCTTCATGATTTTATGATTTTCTTCCCATTATTAACCAAAGGATCCCTGTAATTTTGACAACATTTTACCTTTAATAATAGTTACCCAAGTTAAAAAGGCTTTAACTTTATAAATCATTAAAGGCGAGTTATGCACCGTTTCCATGAGAGGAGGCGACAGGCAGGCAGATTCGTATCTCTGCATCCCACGGTGTCAGACCCGCCATACAGACCAGACATGAGATGAGAATAGAAAGTCCAGGACCGAAGTAAAACACACATTGAGTCATCGGTAGAGTTCGCTTCTCAAATCGCTACCTTAAGCAGTGGATTGTTCATAAATAACATTTGATTTACCATCTGCATGAAGACAAAATTTGATTCACATCTCACACTGTATGCCAGAGAGAACTGCAAATTAGCCTGACCTGGTGGTGTGCAACTATAGTCCCAACTACCTGGGAGGCTGAGGTGGGAGGATCGCTTGAGCCCAGGAGTTGAGGATGCAGTGAGCCACGATCGTGCCACCACATTGCAGCCTGGGCAATAGAGTGAGACCCTGTCTCTAAAAACATAAAAATAGAAAGGACTGCAAATTTATGAGAGATCTTAATTTGCCAGAAACATGTGGATTGATTCCACCCTAACACAGGAGTGGAGATAAACTTCTATGATTGAAAATTCAAAAGCAATGAAATATTTAAAAATGCAATTACAATTTTTTAAGTGTTTATGGTAAAAATAAATCACCGTAATGAAATTCGAAAGATAAGTAGTAAACTGAGAGAAGAAATCGTTTCTGTGTATATTTCAGCAAAGTGGGTAATATTCTGAATTGAAAAAAGAGTTTTCAAAATGGAGAGCAAAAGAGACCAGAAACTTACAGGAAAACAGGCAAAGGAGACCAGAAACTTACAGGAAAACAGGCAAAGGAGACCAGAAACTTACAGGAAAACAGGCAAAACACCAGGTATGCTCAAGTTCATTCAATGTCATTTAAAAGTCCCTCCCATGCATTTCTCATGTACCAGAGTGACAGCAATCACAGACACTTGTCAATGTACTCTAGAAATGGACACTGTCTTCACCACTGGTCAGTAGGAAGGATTTACAAAGGCTTATGCTATAGAGATTGTATCCAAAGAGCAAATATAAAATACACATTAAATATCTAAGATTCAGAACCTTCAGTGAGGAAAATAATTCTTTACTTTGCTTTTAATTCACAGAAGATTTGGGAATTCTTGTGACATGTCTTTCTTCTCAGTATATGTTTGATTTCTGAGCTCTAAGTGAGAGAAAATATAATATTTTATTTTTCTCAACCCTTCACATTTTAATAGATCTGTCAATGTACAATTTCAGAAGCACTTGAAATCTTGGCCAAATTCTAAAACAGGTAGTCTTCTGCCAGGCCCAAAAACGTACCCACTAGAGCAAAGAAAAGTAATCCTGCAGGAGTTGGTGGGAACAGGAGAGCGGCTGTGACCCTCTGCCTCCGCTGCCAGACGCCCCCTTCCAGGCCTCACCTGCATGGGCTGCTGAGCTGCATGACCCGGGGGGTCGTGGGTCCCCTGAGGCTGCTATGAATCAACAATGAACAAAATTCCAGCTTTCTTATTAAAACTTAGATTGCAGGCCGGGCGCGGTGGCTCACGCCTGTAATCCCAGTAATCCCCAGCACTTTGGGCAGGCCAGAGATGGGGCGGATCACGAGGTCAGGAGATCAAGACATCCGAACTAACCACGGTGAAATCCCCGTCATCTAACTAAAAATACAAAAAATTAGGCCGGAGCCCGAAGTGGCGGCGGCCTGTAGTCCCAGCCAACCCAGCTACAACCCGAGGCTGAGGCCCAGGAGAATGCGCGTGAACCCCGCGGAGGCGGAGCTTGGCAGTGAGCTGAGACCGGCCCACTGCCTGCACTCCAAGCCTGGGTGACCAGAGCAAAGACTCCCCGTCTCAAAAAAAAAAAAAAAAAAAAAAACCAAAACAAAAAAAAAAAAAACAATTAGATTGCATTTATCTTAAACCTTGAAGCTGTTTGGGGGGCCATTAATCGGTCTACGTCCCCCCAAAGATTGGATTGGCCACTGCTGTCCCAGGAAATAAGGTAGTTAACCCTGTTGTTTTTCCCCCCCAGTGACTGTTGTGAGTCCTCTTAAACCGGGTACCGTGCTGCACGTGGGCTGCGGCAATGAGTGCACCAACAGCTGCTTGGCCTTCCCACATCTAAACTACCTCGATTTGCTACAAGAGGCTGGGGCGCCCAAAAACACAGGGAGAGGCGCAGCCGCTCACCAGGACCCAGGCACATTTTTAAAAAGAGGCATGGTCTTGCCTCCGCCACACTTAATGCCCACTTAACTGGCATCAACAGAGGGCTGGGGCGCAGGGAGGAAGGGGAAGGGTGAAAACGCGGAGAGGAAGTGAGAAGAACCAGGTCTCAAGCCAGACCGCCAGCCTGGAGCCGCCCACTCATATTTCCACAACTGGCCATTGGTCCCCTTCGCACCTGCTGTTACTCCCCTCCCTTGCACTCCTGTCCCTGGGTCCCCTCAGGCCTCCCACAGAGGCCCCCTGCCCAGTCCAATCCTGCAGGGACCCTGGCCGGCCGGGCTCTGCCTCTCCCTCTGACCCTGCCACAGCCTGCCGGCCACTTTTTGAGGGGCACACAATTCGCACCAGAGTGGCTGCTGGCTTCCCCTGGCAAGCACCTCCTCCTTCCTGGCAATGTGGATCTCAGGAGACCGACTGCGATGACACATGGTACTATTCAGACCCAGAGCTTCCACCCAGATCTGAGACCTGGATTTCTGCCATCATGACAAACAGCAGATGACTGAGGTTCTCCTCAGTTTCACCTAAAATTCTCACAGAAGATAAACTCACATAAGAACACACAAACTCACACACACACTTACACACAGACACACACACACTTGCACACTCAGACACACACTCAAATACATACATATACTCTTACATGCTCACACACATTCTCACAGACACACTTACACACTCATGGTCACTCATATAAACACACACTTCCACAGACACAGGTACATACACACACACATACACTCACACATATATACACGCTCTCACAGACACACTCACATACTCATGCTCACTCATACACACTCACACACACTGTCACAGACACACTCACAGATACATACACACATACATAAACACGCTCACACACATGCTTTCACGACACACTTAACGACACACTCTAACAGACACACACACTCATGCTCACACACTTTCACAGACACACACACGTGCTCAGACACGCTGTTACACACATACATACATACTCTTGCAGACATGCACTCGCAGACACACTCCTCACTCTCACAGACAGACACACAGACACACACTCTTGCACTCACACTCACATACACACACACTCTCACACACTCACACACAGAGTCCTGCACTCACACTCACACACACACACTCACCTGAGTGCCAGCCTGGCCGCTGCCCTGCGTTAGGCCCACCCCACACACAGCCATACCTTTTCAGCCTCCTGGGATGAGCGGCCTTTCCTGAAATTTCCAGAAGGCCCAGGAAGGGTTTCTTGGGAGTGAAACGCCCCCGCTTCCACTGCACATCCTTCCAAGTCATGCTTATGCTGCTTCATCCTTCCAGGACAGCCGGAGCTCTTCAAGGTGTCATTTAAATCAATGAGCACTTGAGTTTCCACCAGAGGCCTAGGCTGCCCTCGCCTGCAGGACCACGAGTGGCACCGACCAGCCCCTACGTCTCCACCCCGGGCCTGCGGGACCACTCAGGGCTCCAGTAGCTTCCCGCTGGTTGCAGGACAAAGACAAGTGCCCTCCAAGGGCACCTCATCCTCACCTCTTTGCACCTCCTTCCTATCTTCAGCCTACAGCCAGTGGGAAGCCATCTGAGAACCCCATGGGGTCCCACAGGCCCAGGGTGAAGATGCAGAGGCTACCTGCCACCCTCTGGGACAGCACTTGGGTGGACACTCCCTTTCCTGTTGAGTGAGCAGGCCCTCGGCTGAGGCAGGGTTACACCAGGGTGCAGAGGTGAGAACGAGGTGGCCTTGGAGGGGCCCCTCCAGCCTCCCCTTCCACTGCACCCCGGCCTGCTCTGCACCTCACCTGGCCTCCAGTGCCTGCAGCACAAAGCTCCAGGCCTGCCCCAATCCCTGCCCAAGCCCCCACCTACTTCAGAGTTTCTGGACCAGCAGTGCCCTGCTTTCAAGACTTCTCTGCAGATGCACTTAGAGGCTCCTGGGAAATACTCCCTGAACAGGGGTTGGACAAATGCCAGAGCTGCTCTCACGGCTCCCAAACCAGCGCAGTTTCAGATTCATTTCTGGAGACCTAAGGAACTTCATCAAATACTTGCACTATCGATAGTATCCTAGCATTTGAAAACAAAAAAAAAAAAAAAAAAAAAAAAAAAACATGGCTTATCTGGCAATAAAATACATAAGAAATGGAAATTCATACACTTTAAATGGAATTGCCTTTGTCCTTTTTGAATAAGCATTTTTCTGAAAATTGAGAAGGAAAGGAACACCGGGGTTCCTGTCTTGTGTGATCCACATGGTCACACTACAGTCAAGTGAGATTTAAAGCCAAAAGCTCCGATTTAGAAATACAGCCCCCACCTGAGGTGCTGCCGTCTCAGGCCCTCCGCATCTGTGCTCACTCACTTAAGAGCGCCAGGGCTGGTTTCGTCAGCTTCATCTTGCCCACCCAGCGGTCCTGAGCTGGCCCAAGGAAGCCCTTTGGAGGCCCAGAGGGGACAGTCCCTCTCATAGGGTGGCCCTTCCCCACCATTTGTGGGAACAGAGTTCCAGGCGGGGCTTGTGACATGTCATGTCAGAGTCTTTAATGACTACTGGCTGCCCACCGCCCTCTAGGACTCCACTTGCTGTGGACACTCGGGCTGAAGAGGGGCCCCTCCAAGGGCACCTCATCCTCATCTCTGTGCACCTCCCTCCTGTCTTCAGCCTATAGTCAGTGGGAAGCCATCTGAGAGACCCCCGTGGTCCCACAGGCCCAGGGTGGAGATGCAGAGGCTGCCTGCCACCCTCTGGGACTGCACTTGGGTGGACACTCCCTTTCCTGTTGAGTGAGCATGCCCTGGGCTGAGACAGGGCCACACCAGGGTGCAGCAGGGACGCAGCTCGAATTCCCCGGGGGCATCCTGCATGTGGGCACGTGGTTGGGTTTTAAATATGAGTGGAAACCTCCGTTTGTAAGGGTTCTTTGCAAACGTGGATATCTTGCCCTCCCCCACAGGTCATCTTTACGGCCTACACTGATGGTTCCCATCAGCACGCGCCCATGTTTCCATTATTTATACGAAACTTCATGACTGCAAGCTAAATGGAAAAAGATATGAGCTGCTTCATAAAAATTCTCAGTTGCAGATACTTTTAAAGACAGGCAATTTTATTATTTTCGAGAATTTACAGTAATTACTATTAGGCTTAAGGCATATTGAGTAGTCCCAATGTTCAGATGACTTAAATTAACAAATACGTAAGTGTGCTTCAAAAAGCCTATACTAAAACTAAAAATAGAGTGAACAAGAACAAAGTAAGCAACACATACGCTAAGCCACGGGTGCGGCGTTTTCTACGTGTTGCTATTTCCCTGAAGAATCAGCAAGGTTTATAGCTTTTTAGTTGCTTAATTGGTAAAGAAAGGCAGAAAGCTTGGTGACTCTGGAGAAAACGAACTGCTTTTCTTTCCAAGGAGAGTTCTACAGCTTCACGAGTACAACCAGTAATGGTCTTGTCATTCTGAAGTTTTTCAGAATTAGCTCATTTTCATTGATTATGCAACACCAGAAATACCCCAGGAAAAGACACCCCAGTAAATCTCCCTGAAGATTAACCTGCCCCAGCAGTTTCACTTTTCAAATTTCACCAGGTGAGCATGAAAACGCAAAAAGCCATTTCCCTTCCAAGGCGACATCTGTCCCTGAGCAGAGTGAATCATATGGGCAAAGAATTGTTCCTAAAATCCTGGAGTCCTTCCCATCGCGGCTGGCAAGCAGGCTGCCCCTTTTGCCAGGAATATTTCCCAGGGTCCGGATCAAGTAGAGAAGGGACACACTCAGACTTCCAGAGGTAAACGGCCAAGAATAACTGGGGAGAAGACACTGACCCAGCCCCGAAAGCTAGTGGCCACAGAGACAGTACTTCCCAGGCAGCACCAGGCAGTCGGAGCAAAATCCACCCGGAGAGCCTGAATCCCTCCTCCAGAGCCACAGTTTCTAGAAATTATCATCAAAATGGTAAATAGGTGAATGGAATGTGAAGGTAGCTTCATCATTCAACAGCATGTATCAAAAGCCCATAAGCCGCCGGAACTCTGGATGGATGCAATCAGGCATAGAATGTGGTCTCTACCCTTCAGGGGACTAGAGTGTGGTGGTCCTAAGATGCCCTACTAATCAACAGTCATGATCAGCTCTCAGGGTCCCAGGTGCATGCACACTGAGCAGACTGAGCAAAGCTGTGATGCCTTTCTGGGCTGACTTGGGTGGGTTTCTTCCTCCGTTCACGATAGGTGATAGAAGAAAACTTTGTTCATTCTTCCCAGTGCTGCTCAAAATCCTGTACAGACTCCATGGCCACAGTAAAAACCCAGGAACAATCCAAGTCTGCAAGACAGAAAAAGTGGTGTAAACGGTGTAAATGGAGGTACTTCATTCTGCAAAGCCCTGCACACTCGTGCGCTCTAGTCTCTCCCTACTGGCAACATGGCATCCCCAGAAACTTCTCCGAAATGCACAGTCCCAGGCCTGCCCCAGACCTGCTGAGTAATCTGAACCGGCGTGGTCACGAGCTTCCCAGAAAGTTCTTGTGCATGTTGAAGTTTGGGAAGTGCAACTCCAGTCCACCAGGGATAAAGCCTGCTCAGCACCAGGGATAAAGCCTGCTCAGCACCAACAAAGCTTGCAAACAGAGCAATGGCTTCCCCACACATTCCCTTCATGGGATGTTATAACACAAAGAAGGCGATGCAAAATCCTCCTTGCAACACATAGGGGACCACATTGCCACCTGGCAGCACGTCTGTGAGAGTGGGTGTCCACTCAGTGCTCCAGCATCATGCCCTGACCACTTCCCGTGACCCTGCAGCTTTTGCATTTCTGACTCGAATCCTAGCCCCCTTCACGCTGCATTTTCTGAGTTCTTGTTACTGCCCACGTGGTGCCCAGAACATCATGTGTACAGCCTGAAGCTTCCTGAGAAAACGCTTATGGGGAGCCTGGTAAGGTGGTAGCAGGGGTGGGGAGGGGGTGCCTGAAGCCACACATTCAAAAGATGCCACAGGTCCCAAGACCACTTCCAGGGGCAACGATTCACCAGGAGGATACCCAGGACTCAGTGTAGACTCTAACTCACGGTTCCAGTGTCTTACGGGAAAAAGACACAAAACAAAAGCAGCAAAGGGGAAAGACACATGGAATGAAGTCCAGGGGAAAACAGGTGTGAGCTTCCCAGGGTTCCTTCCCAGTGGAATCACCTAGGACACGCTTCCTCCCTCCAGCAATGAGTCGTGCCAGCATGTGTAAAATGTTGTCAACCAGGGACGCTCATCAGGCACTTCACGCCCAGGATTTTCACTGGGGGGCTGCCCACTTAGGTACCCTCTACCAAGCACGTACCAAAATTCCAGACTGTGAAAAGGTCACAGCGTGAACACGTGGCTTGTACAAGCAGTTTGGGCACAGCGAGACACTCTTATCAGTCAGTGTGACAAAGCCCATCAGAAATCCATGTTTTGAGACATCAGCTAAGGTCCACACTTGCAAACCTGCCTTCTAGGATTAACTGCATGCACAGGTGCCTTTATTTTTTTCAAGACATTTTAGAATATGGTGATTATTATACATTCATCATGCAGTTTTACATTGAAATTGTAGGAAACTAAGTTACAGAATGGCAAAGGAATCCTTAATAATAATGGGTTTGCAAGTGAGCAAAAATATTTAGGGATGGGTTTTCTATTCTATGTCTCTCTCCCTTCTACAGCCTCCACCTCATAATTCATAGTAATACCACATCTGTAATTAAAGCATAACTCTTGGAAACTAGACGGAAGCCTTAGTATCCAGGAATTCCAACATGATAACTTGGTGGCTATACGGACCCGTTCAAAGCTATTTACCTAAAGGAGAGAAATTCTTGGTCCCCTTGCTGCAGTCACCAAGCCCTTGAACACCACACTCCATGACAGTGATCTACAAGCCTAGCCTTCAGGGACAGTAATTACCATGTCAAAGGTGTTTTTGCAAAGTTTGAAAGTAACTGCCATTGACCATACATTATTTTAACATCATTCATAATAAAAATCGATCTTGATTTCATCGCATGCTCGAAGCCATCTGTGAGGTCTTCTCCACAGTGAAATCCTAGTTTTCATCCCATTGTCAAGTACCCAAGACCATGGGTGGACACAGTGAAACTCACCAATACCCTGTACTCAATAAATGCAGAAGGCACAATGACATGAACCTATTTTAATATCTTCTGACCAGCCCAAAGAGTGACAAAATTTAACAAGACCCAAGCCAGAGAAAACGGGTATTGGTTAAGTAAGAATGTTAATCAAAATGGAAACAAAACCACATTCTATGCTTTGGGTTCCCCCAGTGCCACTCACATTTCAGTTAAGGTGTGAGAAATATGGAGATTGCTGGTGAACTCATAAATGTTTCCAAGAACAGGCATGTTTCTATAGTTCATCTTCACATAAGGCTGCTTGAACACACTGTCTCTAATTTCTTTCCAAATGTAAATAAAGTCTACAGTCATCAAACCCAGGTGGGCATGATCTGACCAGATATTAACTCGAAACCCACTTGAGCATCCTGTGCCTGGTGACCTCTGGGAACAGGGGTGAGGAGAAGACCCACATTTCTTTCTGTCTGAAATGTTGCCCCTTTAGTCAGAGGAGACGGCCCAGAGCAGGGAGGGTAGGAGTGGCCATAGAGCACTAGCCCAGCGTGTAAGGAGCTTCACCTGTCCTGGCTGGGGAAAACCACCAAGCTCCAGGGGCCTGAGGGCAGGGTGGACATGCTCCAGGGGACTTCCAGGCAGTCCAACTTTGACCAATGCTGGGCATGATCTGTGTCATGTTATGGACCAGCCAGAAGTGAGATCTGGCTCGTTGCAAACAAAAGCACCCCAAGGACTCACCTCTTCGCCTAATACTCTGCAACCCGTATTTACAGAGTCAACATTGGGTCTGGTTACTCAGCCAATGCTGTCACCTTAGGTGACATTTCTCCTCTACTAGCTGACGAAAATGCACCTGTTATTTGGCCAAGGTTCTTTGCTTTTGAGATTAAAGATTCAAAATGTTCTGAAGGGACCATTCCTCTTGAATGAAATATGCTATGTCTCCTCCAGAGTATCAGAACTAACCTTTAGAAAAGATGTTACCCACAATCTTATAGGATGTGGAATGCGTCACTCTCATTTTCCCTTTGACCTGCCATTTTTGTAATCTGAAACTTACATGGTTTAAAAATAAATACGTATTATTTTAGAAGTGGAAAAAAAATAAGAGTGCTTCCAGACAATTTCAAAGAGCTTCTTTATGGCACGACATAAGCAAGTCAATGCTCAGCAGACCCAAAGTCTGCTCTGGAGCTCAGAGGCTGTGGGCAGGTCGTGGCAGGTGTTTGCCTGCAAGTAGGTCACTAAAAGCCAGGGCAAATCAGGACAGTTCTGTGAGCTGTACAAATGAACCCGATCAAACCTTGTAGGCAGAGATATCTATCAGGACGGCAGCACTCTGTGCACAGGGTAATTGCCGCTCCTGGAGCTGGAAGAAAAACCCAGTGGCTGATTCAAAAAGGGACAAAAATCTCATCTAGAGGAGACCCTGGTGGAGCTCTCGATTCAGTGTCGAGCCATGTCCTTGGGGAAAGCTGAAGGATCCTTCAAAATGCACAGAGCATGGGACTGTCACTCAAGGACTCCTAATAATCAGGAGATTTAAAATGACGTGTTCCCAGAGTCGCACGATGCAGAGTGAGGAAGGGCTTCAAGGCTTTCCCTCTAAGGTCTCCCAGCAAGGGGCCACGTCATGGGGGAGGGTCCCAGAGCCCATCCTGGCCTCGCCCAGAGTGAGCCCTCTGTGTACTCACAGATTGAGTTTCCAGGTAAGATATGATTTGACCAAGGGGTTCTGGTGCCAACAAAAATATATGACTCCATTTCCCAAGTCAGGAAGGGAATCCCTGTCTTGCCAGGGCAAGAAGATCTGGAACTCACCTCTTTCCACTCAAGCATGAAGTTCCTTTGAGGAGGACAAACTGTGCTCGAGGCAGGAGGCTGAGTCTGCCCAGTGGGACAAGTCCAAGGAGAGGTTGGAGGACGTGTCCATCACTGCAGAGGCCAAGTGGGTATGAGCAAACATTGTCTGATCTGAAGGTCGTTTTTGTTTTATGTATCTTTTGCTCTTTCTTCTTTCAGTCTATGATGATGTGGTAGGGCCAAATGAGAGCCCCAAGGATATCCATCCAGGTAGTCATTCTCAGGAACCTGGGCGTGTGTGGAACTAAATGGCCAAAGGGAGTTTGCAGAGGTAATTACATTTACAGGCCTTAAGATAGGCAGATCTTTCTGCTTTATCCTGGTGGACTCAATCTCACCAATCTCATCCCTGGATCCCTTAAAACAGATAACTTTCCCTGGCTGGAGGGAGAAAAGAAACAACAGAAGAGAAGGCTGGAGAGATGTAAAGCACGGGAGGAGAATCCTGCCTCTCGCCATTGCCAAAGAGGTCATGGGGAGGGCATGAAGGAGAATGTGGGTGCCCTTTAGAAGCCATGACTGTCCCTTGTCTGGTAGACTGCAAGAAAATGGGGACTTCACACTGGCAACTACAAGATCCTAAATGCAACTGACAACCCAAATGAACTTGGAAGTGGGTTCATTTCAAGAGCCTCCAGAAAGAAAAGTTGCCATCTGTGGTTTCAAATTACTGACATTTATTAAGGTTTGTTATCAGAAAGCAACTTTGCTTACCATGAATGATATCAGAATCAGTGCCAGAAGTGGGGTGCTAAAATACAATCTAAAATATGTGGCATGGCTTAGGGGACAGGTATCAGCCAATGAAGAAATTGGTATTCAAGCCTGTGAGGCTGTTAATTCATCTTATGAATTTTACCACATCTCATGAAGTAGTAAACTATTAGATGAGCCCTTCACCTGTGATAACTTGGGTGGTACATAACATACCTACTAGATGTGCTGTTGTATGGGAAGAGACTGAATGACGGTCTTTTAGCAGCATGTGCTAATCATTGTTAACAAGATTCTACAGAAAATACTTGAGCTCAGAAAATAAAGTCAGGAATAGAGAGTCTAGAAATTAGAGAGATTTTAGAATTGGAAGGTATAACTTCTTCTCATCAAAGACATGGCCATCACGCCCTTTGTTAAATTTTCTGAATAGATTCAGATATCTCAGGGCAAGGATCATGCTTTTGACTAGTCAAAATATCTTGGGGACATTCAAAGGTCTTCCACCAATCTCAGTCGAATGAAGACATGAAGTGTTATCTCATTGTGATTTAGATTTGCATTTTCCTGATGGTTGGTGATGTTGGGCATATTGGTGATGCTTGGTGATGTTGGTGATAGTTGGTGATATTGAGCACATTAGTGATGCTTGGTGGTTCTGGTGATCTTGGTGATGTTGGTGATGGTTGGTGATGTTGAGCATATTGGTGATGTTTGCTGATGTTGGTGATGTTTGGTGATGTTGGGCATATTAGTGATGCTTGGTGGTCTTGGTGATGTTGGTGATGGTTGGTAATGTTGAGCATATTAGTGATGCTTGGTGGTCTTGGTGATCTTGGTGATGTTGGTGATGCTGGGTGATGTTAGTGTTGTTGGTGATGGTTGGTGATGTTGACCATATTGATGATGCTTGATGATCTTGGTGATCTTTGTGATCCTCATGATGTTGGTAATGGTTTGAGACGTTGGACATATTGGTGATGCTTGGTGATCTTGTGATGTTGGTGACAGTTGGTGATATTGAGCATCTACAAATGTTCTTGTTGGCCATTTGTGCATCTTCTTTGGAGACATGTCTATTTAAGTTCCTTGACTATTTTTTAAAACCAGGTTGTTTGTTTCTTTTTGGAGGAATTATTCATACTTTCTAGATATTAATCTCTTATCAAATATATAAGTTGCAAATGATTTATCCTATTCCATGGGTTGGGTGTCTTTTACTCTGTTGAATGTCCTTCAATGCACATAGAGATTTATTATGTTTGTAAGAGAGTTGTTCTCACAAAGAAACTATAAGCTGGGATTAAAAGAATCTGTAGAAATAGTATGAGATTATGGATGGGTAACACTTGACATAGCACCTGATGTACTGTTGTGTTCAATAGGTATTAGCTTTAGTGTATATATACTTTTGAATAATTCAACCACTGCTTTAAAAATTTTAGAACTTATAAAATTCCTTTTGGAATCATCTTTCAAAATATATTCTAAAATCTTAAAATAATTAGTCTCATTATTTATAAACACAATTTACTTTATGCTCTCAAATAACTGGTATTTAATTATTGGGTATTTAAATTTAAATTTTCTTCACTTTTTAGTTGTTAAGGGCTGGTTCTACATATTAAATCTACCCTGAGCAAAAGAATATTTGTGGTCGAGGAAGTATGTAAAGCTATGATGCAATGGGGATTTTAAGAATCCTAAATCATCACTACTGAGGCTTAAAATAGACCTGGAGTTAAAATAAGCCTCCCAACTGAAGAGGTTATCTTAAAGAGAGAAAAAATTAATTTAAATATATGACCACTGCTAAAACAACCATCTTATCACTTGCCTGGTATAACTCAAAATCTCTACTGATCCTCAATATCATAACTGTGGTGTTGACACCCTCTGGTCCTCAGATGAGCCTGGACATGGGCCACATCCTTCCTCTTCCATCCTATCTGTCTCTGAGTCAGACAGCCAGCATCACCCACCATTACCATCTGCAGGATTACATGACCAGCCAGATATATCGATGGAAAGGCTCAGAAACCCAAAGGTGATTTTGAGGCTGTGCCATTGTTGAGCTGATGATTGGCATTCTTTGTCACATACAAAGCTCTATCCTAAGCTGATGAGGAGAAAAAGTCATTAATTTATTCAACCGATGACTCTGAACACTGGTTAATACCCCGTCCTAAAAATTAAGTGTGCCCAGGTAAACAGCAATGTGATCGACCTGAAAACTGTGCATGTTTTGATGGATACCAAGAGGATCTGCACTCCTCTTGCTATTAAATCACTACAGAACAGGAGCAGCACTGTTTATATCTATTATCTCAAGATGGATCTTTTTGACTAGTTGAGTTGATCCAGCCAATCACTCAATTATGTGCTTCCTAGATGATGATTTGCATAACTCAATTTGAAACACAAAATGAGTGAAGTTCTGACAAGCTGATTATTTGATCTGTGTTTTCTTGCAGAAGTATTGCTACACAAGCTTCAGTGCCTCTATTTTTGTTTTGTCTTAAGCTACAATCCTTAAATAATGATATACTGTGAAAGGGCCCTTGGCACGATCTAAGCAATGACACAGGATTCCCAGCCAAAATAAATTCAGACAAAGAAATTAGAGTCTGCTTATTTGAAATGCTGTGTGTTGCACAAAGCCAGGGGCGTGAGTAAATTATAGAATCCAAAGCCAACGGATTCCTCAGTCAACTCAACATCACAAAATTATCAAAAGCCAAAAGAAGAATTAGATGAATGCCAAAGAACATACCTCATATTACATGATTTTCTCAGGGTGGCGGCCACAAGGAGATCAAAGCAGAATCTTTAGGAATAAAGGTTAGTTTAATGTGGAAGTTGGCAAACAAAACTTGAGTAAAAAGTTGATGAATGAAAAGATGCTTCTGGAAGCAACTCTGTTACCTGTTTAATTTTGATCCATTTCCAATGGACAGAGGCATATTCGAGGACGTTTTAAAATTATCCTTCCCTTGAGACTAAATAATAACTAGATTTTTATTCCATTTAGAACTGAGGTAGAAATATGTCAGTAACGCAAGTAAGCATGCCTTAGAATATTAGAGTGGTGGCTTCCAAACACAACTCAGCCACAGAGTTTGTTTGTTTGTTTGTTTTTGAGACGGAGTCTCGCTCTGTCGCCCAGGCTGGAGTGCAGTGGTGCGATCTCGGCTCACTGCAAGCTCCGCCTCCCAGATTCACGCCATTCTCCCGCCTCAGCCTCCCGAGTAGCTGAGACTACAGGTGCCCACCACCACGCCCGGCTAATTTTTTGTATTTTTAGTAGAGACGGGGTTTCACAGTGAGCCACAGAGTTTTCTAAAGTTTGAAGGTAAATACAAATTATAAAAAGAATGTAGTATGTGTGGGTTGCAAGCTGACAACCAACCATGCTTGGAAAGAATTAGTTCTTATTCTAGGGCTACATATTCCTATGGTTTAGAGATTAAAATGATCTTTCATCATCGAAAAGTTGGTGATAGTCATGGTGTTTTGTTTTTATTTTTAATTTTTTTTCAAAATAAAAGTTGACTTCTTACGCAGCTTACAATTTATTTTAATTAATAGTTCACAAAAGTTTAAAAGTTTCAATCTACTCTTACAGAACACAAACTTAACCCTGACACAGGAGCTCGGCTTGAATAGAAGCGGGGGAGAGAGAAGCAGGTAGGGGCAGCAGTGCAAAGAGAGACAGAAGGGACAGCAGGAGCACGACTTCGTCAGCAGCAAGAGAGGTGCTCAGGCCAAGTTCTCACTCTTGTCATCTCAGTCAGACTCTGTGAGTGGCACCCCTCTCCCCTCTTCCCTTTCTCCTGGACCATTTGCTCTTTACTCTGGGTGGGCTCATTCCTTGGTTCCAGACTCAGCAAAGAAGCACTTCATTAGAGGGAAGGCCAGGATTTGGGGAGAGTCAATGAAACCAGAGCAAATTTTGATGCATTGCTTAAAACATATGAAGAGGATGAGCAAAGGGGAGATGGATATTTATTTATAGACTTCACTCTTCAGGCATTGTAGAACTGACAGGTAATTATGCAGCCTGGATAGCATCTTGAACAAGTCTGGTGGACCAAGTGAAGGCCAAATGAGTGATGTCCCAGCAGCGACTTTGAAAAGTCAATCAACTCTACCACTAAAGAGGTGATGTTCCACTTAAGATGTGGCTGGGCTGCTTTACTCAGAGGTTCCATTTAGCTTTGCAAACAATGTGGTCAGCTACCATAACCACAGCAGGCAGACCCAAGCGAAATGTGATGGTATCAGCAACTTCCACACTCCAGGGCCCAGCTACTTTGAAACCTTCTGTTCTTCAGCTTGGCTGCTCATAGGTGGAAGAGGAAACTGTCTGTGCTTCAGCTCCTGGGTGGAAGTGGAGGGTGCATAGCATTGTCCATGCAGTAGCAAGCACTAAAGGCCAACGTGAGTTCACCAAGCTCCAGCTACAGCATGGACCATAGACACTGCATTTTCTTACAGTGTCATACCCCTTAAATGTGCCCAAATTCTCTGTGTGCACTATCTCGTGGTTAAGATTCTAAAAAAGAAAAAAGAAAAGAAAAGAAAAAAAGAAAAGAAGTAAGAGGTTAATCAGAAAAGGCTGACGCTTGGACTTACATCCTTTGGCTCCAAGTTCTGTTAGCAAAGAAGTCATCCAGATCATTGAGCCAACAGAGGGACGCTGAGCTCCTTGTCAGCCCAGTGTGGCTGTAGACACCTAGCCTAGAGATGGGTGCTAAGGATACAGCATCTCACTCTGCTTGGAGAGATGTAGGGGCGGCGTACACAGGCAGAGGTGCCTGTGTTGGGGCACCAAATGTTCGGAAGTGGCTGAAGGGAGAGCAGTATCTCACACTGAAGAGTCCATGTCTTCACTGGCAGAAGTTCTCTTTCTCCATGGCTCATAGAGAAGCAGAGAACGTTCTTCCTCCATCACTGGAACCCTATTTATGGGAAGTGTTAAGAGAAGCCTGTGACGGTGCTCGACAAGGAGAACAGCGCTGCTTTCTTCGAGAGTTCCTTTACTCGTCGTCTCCTTGACCTGTGAATTGTAGAACAAGTTTTCAGGTCATTTTGTTTTGTGTTGGGATTTCAGATAAGCCACTGGAAAGCAGAAAGCAGAGTTACGTGAGGTGTGCACTTCAGCCTCATTCTAAGCTGTGCTTTCTCCACGGCTCCCTTCTCTGTCTTTCTCAAGCCCTCCCTTTGATGATGCAAAACAGCATTTTATGTCGACTTACAAGCTGCTTTAAATTCTTTCAGGAGCAAGACGGGGCATAAGTAAAAATAACTTTTATTTTGCAAATTCGATTTAAAATTCTTGGGGCTTAAAAATGTATACCTGCAAGGAGGAATATGTAATCTTAAAATAACTACTTTTCTTAACATAAAGGTGCTATGTGTTTATCAAAAAGCAATCAAATAGTACAGATAGCAACAAAGAAGAAAGGCAAATCGTGAGCATTTGAGGACTTTGTGCATTTTTAATATAAATGCCCTTTGTTCAACTTCCTCCAGAGAATCTGCAGCCTAGGATGTGGGTGCCCACCTCAGCAGCCTTCCCCAGCCGTGCACATCAGCCATAGTTCAATATTTTCCAGTTTAAAATATAGACCTTTTATTTAAATGAAGGTCATATTTTCCACTCTCAACCGGATTAAAACTTTGGATGGGCTACAGGTCCTGCGTGGTGTGTGGCTGCTGCTGCAGACAGTTTGTTCTTAAACCTTGTTGATTTTCTGTTTAGATGTTCATAGCCTTCTTCATCTGAAGAACTATTTTCTTTGTCAGAAATGCTGCACTTTTTTTCATTTTATCATTTCGTTTATGTTTGTTTTATTTTCAATGAACGTTAAATTTTCATGAGTCAAATTTTTCTTTCTTTTACAGTATAATTAAGATTTTTATCTGGAGACCCCTTCTCACAACCAAACCAATGTCACCAAAATTCTGCTTAGTTTTCTTCCTGAATTTCTGCTGTTTTATCTTGCATCTTGCATCCTTGCATATTTAATCACCTTAATTTTATTTTTGTATAAGATGTATGCTTGCATAAGATACATTTTTCACGAAGTATGTATCTTTTGCCTACCTGCCTTTCTTCTGAATGGCCAAGATACCCTTCAGTGGTGAGCATCCCACCACGTCCTCACGGATGCAAGCCCCTCCTTCGTGATGTGTTAGATGCCGCTCTGCAGATCATCTTCCCCAAGTGAGGAATTCAAGCTCACTCATTGTTTTGCCTTTTCCTAGGCAAGTGCTCAATTATTGTAATCACTGGGACGTTTTTGTAGAGTAATGTGAATAACTCACAGAAGAATTTTTAAATAACTCATCTATGAATAAAAAACAGGGAATGGCTTATGTACCACTCACATTAAGCCAGGAATAGAAAAGTAAAAGAGAGACATTTGTATCAACAAGTTGGAAAAAGGCACAGAAGGCAGGATTATCAAATATCATGTTGACACAAAGTTGGGAGAGATGGCTAATGCCAAGGAACAGAATCCGACTTTAAAAAGAAAGTGGGGGATCAGAATTAACAAGGTAAAGTCGGCGGGTAACTGCAATGCAGGGCTCTTAGGTTTAGCAGAACGACTCCGCTTGAACCGGGCGGGAAAGCCCCAGATTAACGTGGCCTCTTGTGAAACAGACTGAGGGTTTTGACTCACCACAAGGGCAGCAGCAGCCAACAGGGCGATTTTGGGCGGCACCACTGTGCGTCTGGAAGCCCGCGGCGGGTGCCTGCAGCCCTCCCTGCTGCTGCCAGGCGTCTCAGCACTCATCTCCCCCAGAAACCCACCATGGCCTGTGGGCAGGGGTCCACTCAGGACCCAATACACCTGTGGGAAGTAATCACCTGTGTCTGAGGCTAGAACTCTCATGCAAGCGTTTGTGATTTTAACAAATGTTCTCTGGAAACTATGATTTTAGAAAAAATAACTCTTTACCAACCAAAATGATGATGTTTAACAAGCAGACCACTAAGTACCACCTAAATGCTTTTATAAAAGGACTTTTTGAGAATATTTGAATTTTACTGGTGTCAACTAAGTTGAACATAGGTGGAAGAGAAAAAGAAATACTTAAGTTTTATGAAAGTCGAATGCAGAAAGCTCGTCATTCTAAAGTCATAGGTGTCTCAGAAATGAAAATCTCATTGACGATGCGACATGCTAGAGTTGATAATGAAGTAAAGGTACTCTTGAAAAAAGAGAGAAGAACAGGAACAAATATCTGGAAATATATCTGGATCTCGTTCCAGAAAAGAAAAGGTGGAGACTAAAGCATTTTCTGCCCTCGTTTTGGAAAAACTGATTTAGTTTGTGAAACAGAAAGGAAAGTGAGGCAAGAGAGAAAGGAGAAGGAAGAGAAAAAGGAGGAGAAACCCCGGGGAAGGGACAGTACTGGCTCCAAAAATATCAGGTAAAGGAGTGATCTACCAGAGAAACACCAAATCAGTATGAACCCAGCTCATAGTCACCCTAGGTAAGGCTCAGCCTCCTGAGCCTGGGTCCAAATATAGACGCTCCTCCCCAGGGAATGAACCTGCCCTCCACTCCTAATGCAGACAACGCAGAATCTGGAGGAGGCTGCTCCCGAGTGGGACTTCTCCCCCGTGGTAGGAAGAACCCCACAACTCATGGGTGCTGGGGGATGTCATCTTCCCCTCCACCCCATCGTCCCCAACAGTCATGGCGGGTGAGGCTTCCACTGGAGAAAGGTGAGTCACAGCCTTGTGTTGAGTTGAACCTTAGAAAGTGCTTTTTCCTGGAGTCAGCATTAGGGCTGTCAGCTGCATCTAGAAGGTATACCTGAGCTTTTTGTATGAGGTGGCCTGGGGACCCCACCTCAATATATAGTTCAATATAAATGAACTTCTGAAGTTAAGCCTAATCATAAGCAGCACACAACCCATCTTTGCCACAACTACATTTGCTCACTCCCGGGGTGATCACTTCAGTGCTGTAAAAGCTTCCTTTGATGACAGCTGAATAGATTCCAAATATTTCCCTTGAGACCTCTGGCTCCGGGAACTCCTGTGTGCAGGTCCATGGGTCTCCTCGGGCTGAACCTGCTCTTCCCTCTCCACCGTGGTACCTGGGTTGTGGTGGCCTCAAGGCCACCGACACTGCTGGGCCATGGGAAGGTGGTTTGTCCCAGGTAAAGTCACAGAATAGGCAGGGTAGGTGTCCTCAGGGTCATGTGCTCGCTCCAGTCCAGGCTGGTCAGGATTTCAGCCACGTTCAGACTCCCCTCCGCTCTCACTCAATGATGTTAAATGATGGAGAGAAGTCATACAATTGTTTGTTTACTTGACTAAACACAGTTAGGAAAGTGTAGGGTTGTATTGTCATGTTTAATTGCTACCAAAATATTTGTATGTCGAGTAAACAGTTATAGATAAAGAAGGGCATTGTTTGGAAATTGGATTAATTAGTATTTAATTGCTATAACTTGCAATTAATCCGTTAATATTAGGAATGTAAGCTTGCAACAAATTAGTCACAAACAAAAGAAACCAACAAGGAATGAAGGATCTTTTGCCAAATCCATAACCTGAGAGAACTTGGCCCTCCTGCAGCTTTGAATGAGTTGTTAGGAATCTCAAAGTATTTACATGGGTGAAAACTGCTTTTCTCTTTCTAACCTCAGAGGTCTTTTTAAATGACTTAGGTACATTAAGCATGAGTTTTGATGACTCAGAGATGATGCACATACCTTGGCAGGAGTGGGTGTCTTCAATTGAGAGGACATCTGAAGATAATGGCTTTCCAGTAGGAGGGAGGAAGCGTTTCAGGTCTGTTTGGGAGGACGTGAACACCCCAGTATTCACTGCCTGCAAATCCAAACGCTTCCTAGCAAATCTGAAAGCTCGGGTTCACGCCAGGCACATCTGGTCTATTACAGCGTCTGAGCGGGAGGGAGTGGGGACCCTGACTACGGAGTCTTGTTCTGGTTTATTCTGCCTTGATCTGGTTGAGTGGATTATCTGTCCTGCCTTCTCTTACTGGGAGAGCTTGGGAGAACCTTCAGGGTGGATGCATTCCCAGAACCCACACCCAGCAGCACCCAGGAGACCCTAGTGGGACCTCAACCCAAAGTTGAGATGAACCCAGCCAGCTTTGCCTCACACTGGGACCCAGGACTGAGGCCGTCCTGGCCCCTGAGCACCAGGGAGCTGACTCCAGTTGCTAATCACACAATGAAGCCCCAAAGACAATGGGGTTTCATGGCAGCCCCACAGCTCCCTCCCACTCCCTTCCACCACCAGCAGCTCTTAAAGGCCTTCCTGAACTGCTCGCTGTCAGCAAAACCAGTGTGTGCCCCGCAATCCCACAGACAACAAAGCCGGCAGCAGCATTTCACGCGGGTGATGTCACCCAGGTAAAATTGCACTGACAAGCTTTTAATTAAAGTTTTCCCACACATCTCTCCGCGGGTCCCCGGAGCGATTATTCATTATGTACCGACTGCCAGCCAATTGTGAGTCGGGAGGGAAGTGTTTTATTTTCAAAGCTCTTGCTGACAGCTAGAGAACACTTTGTTATACAATCTGTTTACGTTTTTTCACACATGCACACACTCACCCCCGTCTTGCTAAAGGGGAAATGGCAGTGCAGGGTGGTGAGCGTGTGTGGTATTAATTACCTGCACCTGCTGCTGAGGTGACTGCATGGGGGGCAGCCAAGCTCCCTCCACAAGAAATCGCCCCCATCTTGATGAGACGCCCCCAGCTGGTCGAGGAGGGGTGACTCCAGGAAAGCACAGGTTCAAACTGGTGCAGAGGCTGCCGCTGGGGCAGGGAGGCTCCCTGGGAAACGTGGGAGCAGTCACCAGCAGAAAAAACAGGCGCATTCGGGAGGAGCAGCTAGGGAAGTCTGGAGCAGGCTTTTGTCCTCACAAAGACACCGTCCACGTCTCCGTCTCTGAAAACCTGCTTCTGAAGAAAGAACCCAGATTCCAGGAGTGGGAGTGACCTACGAAGTGATGGGGGACTTCTGTGACCCCAGGTTCCGCCTTGTACTGTTTCTGGGGAGGAGCAGGGCTGCTCTGCTCTCTCCCCATCACCATGACCACAACATGGGAGGGGTCAAAGAGGACCACTGAGGACAGGCAGCGTGCAGACATACGTTTCCATGATGACATTGGGGCCACTCCGGCATCCCCTGCCAGGCTTCCATGGCACCTCCTGGGAACCATGGGGGCTTCAGGACTGGGTTCTCATTCTGACCATGACCTTGCTGGCTGTGAGGCTTGACATGCTTAGTGTATCCTCTCTGGCCTCAGTTTCCCCACATGTAAACTAGGAATAGAAATAGCCAATTCAGGGGGTGGGTCATGGCTGAATCAGAAACTGTGAGTTCATGGTGGGAGGTGTGGTTCTTCAATCCTGGAAAGCATGGCCAGGCACATGCATCCCCCCAAACATGCAATGATACCATGACACTCACAGAGGCCCTTCCCTTCTTCTGTGGTAGCTCCAAACTGGTGCAGACTTTGGATTCCAAAACCTCTGGCCCATCTCTTCACCCATCTTCAAGTCAAAATTATCTGTGATTTGGACAAAGAAACCACGTGCGCATACATGCATTCGCCTGGACCGTAGGGCTCTGCTCTTGTGCAAATACAAGAGGCGCACACACTACAACTTGTGGAGGTCACCCAGGGTCTCCTGTGGGGCAGCAGGTGTCTTCGAGCTTTTACCTAGACAGGCTTATGCCCTGCCAGCAGCGCTTCCTGCTCCTGCATTGCTTGGCCATAAATCCCTGGTGGGCTCTGAGCATCCCCATGGCAAGTTATGAGAGAGAGAGAAGGTTGTGCTCGGCACCCTCAGCATGGCTGGGATGTGCTCAGAATGCCCGGTGGCCACAGCTCAGCCACCCACACTCTCTCTGGCCTCCTGCATCTCCCTCCAGCTCCACCTGTCAACTCTTCTTCCCTCTGAGCCTGAAATCTTACACAGTAAATTTATTTATTTATTGTTGTTGTTGTTTGCTTTTTGAAACCTAGTCTCATTCTGTCACCCAGACTGGAGTGCAGTGGTGCAATCTCAGCTCACTGCAACCTCTACCTCGTGGGTTCAAGTGATTCTCATGCCTCAGCCTCCCAAGTAACTAACTAAGATTACAGGCACTTGCAATCACACTGGGCTAATTTTTGTATTTTTTAGTAGAGACGCGGTTTCGACATGTTGGCCAGGCTGGTCTCAAACTCCTGACCTCAGGTGATCTGCCCATCTGGGCCTCTGAAAGTGCTGGAATTACAGGTGTGAGCCACCATGCCCGGTCATTAGACAGTGAATTTAAAAAGAGCCACTGCACCACATAGAGCACCATGAGGATCAAACCTGCATTCACATCCACCCTTAGTGGGACGCAGGAATTCCATTTGTTCTCTTTGCCGCTGCCCCGCTGGGCTGTCACATTGCTGAGACCTTGTCCTGCCTCCTCTCCCTCAGCTCAGGAGTCCCACCCAGGATTCAAGTGACCACAAGAGTGCAGGAAAACAGTTCCTGAAACCACCCTGGGTCCTTTATGAAGCTGTGTGCAGCTCAAGCCTTTCACTCACCGCGTGCTTCCTGCTCCCCTTCAAGGTGCAAGGTGCACAGCAAGAGGCCAAAATCACAATTCTGAGCAAGAGAAGCAGCCCTGATCTCATTGAGCGTACAGCCCAGTCATGGGCACGACACTGAACCCAGCACAGTGAAGCGCGTGGGCAGAAGCCCACAGGAGCACAGCCAAGCCAACACTAGGAGCCAGGAAAAGCTTCTTAGGAGCCTGGCATGACCCCTAACACTAGAAGGCAGTGTAGGAATTAATCTTATAAAGGGAAATGAAAAGAGGGAACCACGTAACAGGAACACCGGTTACCAGGACCCAGGGAAAGAGAAGGAGAGAGGGAAGGGGGTAGGGAGGAAGGGAGGGGAGCCAGCAATGGTGCATTCAAGAACCTGGGTAGGGTGCCATGTTCAAGACTTGGGCCTATCAGGAGAGCAGCACAGGAAGGAGGTGGCTGGAGGTACCAACTTGCTAAGCCACAGATAACACTGCCGGAGCTATGGGCCAGTGTTGGTGCATGGGCTGTTGGGAATGGGGCCGCACAGCCGGAAGTGAGTGATGGGCGAGTGAGTGGAGCTTCATCTGTATTTACAGCCGCTCTGCATTGCTGGCATTACCGCCCAAGCTCCACCTCCTGTCAGATCTGCGGTGGCGTTAGAGTCTCATAAGAGCACAAACGTTACTGTGAACTGCACATGCGAGGAACCTGCGTTGTGCTCCTCATGAGAATCTAATGCATGAAGATCTGTCACTGTCTCCCATCACCCCCAGATAAGACTATCTAGTCACAGGAAAACAAGCTCGGGGCTCCCACGGATTCTACATGATGGTGAGTTGTATAATAATTTCATTATATATTATAATATAATGATAATAATAGAAATAAAGGAAACAATAAATGTAATGGGCTTACATCATCGTGAAACTATCCCCTTGCCCTATCCATGGAAAAATTGTCTTCCATGAAACCGGTGCTTTGTGCCAAAAAGGTTGAGGATCGCTTCTCTAGGGCATCTGGCTTTATCTTAGATGCAATGGAGTCCCTGAAAATTGTGAGTGAGATAAAGCACCATCTAACTTGCATTTTAGAGAGAACTTTCTAGTTGCTGGGTGGACAGTGGAGGAGAGAGGAGGCAGGGGATTCTTGGGAGGACTTCACTGTCACCCAGGAGTGGGAGTGATCTGCTGGGACAGGGCAGGGGGAGTGAGGATGGACAGGGATGGCTGGGGGCAGCAGGAGAAGGGATGCCACAGAGACAGGCCTGTGTAACGTGTCCTGTGAGCTGCATGGAAGGCTCTGAAGCCTGGTGAACATGCATGTAAATGCATGAATCAAGGATGGATGGATGGATGGATGGTTGGATGGATGGATGGATGGATTCTATTGATGGATTAGTAGAAAATCATTGACTTTCAGTTATTTGACAGTTTCACTCTTTAGAATACATAATGCATGAGGCCATTTTTATTAAAGCCACAAAATTGATGATCCTTTCCTGAATTGTAGGCTCTAAGTCCCGTCCTCTTGAATCTCTGATGGCTTGTGACTGCTCCAGTCCATGTGATATGAGGGAAGTATGTTATAGGGTGCTGGAAACTCATCTAGAGAGTCATGCAGTGTCCACCCTGCTCTTCTGAATGGTTATGCTGGAGCCCAGGATTTCAGGAGCCTTCCAGGTTGGAGAAGCCTGGCCATATGAAATCCTCCTGGCTGACAGTCCAAGCTGAGCTCATCATTTTAGCACCAGACTGCTTTGTTTTGCTAAGCTATTCTTGAAATGAGTATGTTCCCAAACCTTGGGAACAGCACCAGGCCTCATGTATTTCTACTTAGGACCCTAGATATTGCAAGTCAGAGACACACCATCTTCTCTGTACCTGTTTAAATTCTTGAAATCTGAATACATGAGTAGAATGAAATAGTTGTTTATGCCACTAACTTTTGGGTGATTTGTTTTGCATCAATAGGAACTGCAACAGAATTTGGCAGCTAGAAGTGGGATGCCACCACAATAAAAAAATTTAAAATATATGGCACTCATTTTAGGGTTGAAGGAAATTGGAGAGCCTTGAGGAGACTGTCAGCAGAAACCAGGCAGATCTCATGGGAGGTGCCAAGGAAAATGCAATGAAGAGAACAAAAAATGTTACCAGAGGAAAGAAGACTCCTGCTATATGTAGTAGAAATTTTAGCAAAACTGTTGCCTGCAATAATGCAGAAAAATATGTGCAATGAAATGATTGATTAGACTAAAGAGATTTTTTAGGCAGAATGTTGAAAGTGTCAACTGTTTTCTGTTAGCTGCACATCATAAGGTAAGGATAAAGAGGGATGAATTACCAGAAGGATTTATTCAGTTTTCAAGGAGAATTTAGAGAAAATATAAAGAGGCAAGACTTGTTAGCTCTGGGATTAAACTATTTTACATATCCAGGCTCTCCAGAGAAATATTGAAGGCAGTGCTTCACAGATTCTTTCAAACTAAAAAAAAATCTTCTAAGAGTCTCAATACTGTGCCTTGAAGACCTTGCCTGCCAACAGTAGAACTTTAAGGAACTTAAGGGTGTTTCCTACCTTATCCTCAAAGGGAGGTTGAGTTAGAGAAGGGCTTACCTTAAAGAGATTTTTGGGTGTGGCTTTTAGTAATAGAAAGAGTTACAAATGGATACAAAGGAAACCCTTCATGCTTTTAAAGAATTTACATCACCTTGGACTTAAGCAGTATAGAAGCAACACAAAATAAAAAGAGTATTTTGGAGTGATAACATCTGACATCAGGAGGTAGGTCGAGAAGGGTATTCAGTTATAAACTCAGGTCATTTCTTATTTTCAAAAATAATAATAATAATGTCAGGGGTGGGGAGAGGGGGGTTAGTGTGTAAGCAAGAGCCCAGATGACTGAGCTAAGAGCCACAGAGAACAACCCCAGCAAATGAGATGACGACTTAATCAGGGATCAGAGAACATGCACTTGGCCAGATTTCAGAATTGCTGTGGTCCAATGGCTCATATGTGCCTTCCTCCCCTATCCCATAAATGGTGGTATCTTTAGATTTCAGAATTGCTGTGGTCCAATGGCTCATATGTGCCTTCCTCCCCCATGCCATGAATGGTGGTATCTTTAGATTTCAGAATTGCTGTGGTCCAATGGCTCATATGTGCCTTCTTCCCCCACCCCATGAATAGTGGTATCCTTAGTGGCCAACCTATATTGTCCCAGCATTGGAGATTGGGAGAGGGGCAAAGACAATTTTCCCTTGTCTTCATTCCCAGGTCAGATTGAGAGGAACTGTACAAAGGAACCGTGTGCAGAAGCCTCAGCCTTACTAATTAAATGTAAGTGATTTGTGGCCAGAGAGCAGACTGTAATGTTCTTTTTAAGAAAGATGACCATGAATTTTTTTCACATGTCTCTTGTGATATAGGGTCTATGTTCCCTCTTTTTTTTTTTTTCGTTTGAGACAGAGTCTCGCTCTGTGGACCATGCTGGAGTGCAGTGGCCCAGTCTCGGCTCACTGTAAGCTCCGCCTCCCAGGTTCATGCCATTCTCGTGCCTCAGCCTCCCGAGCAGCTCGGACTACAGGCGCCCACCACCACGCCCAGCTAATTTTTTGTAGTTTTAGTAGAGACAGGGTTTCACTGTGTTAGCCAGGATGGTCTCGATCTCCTGACCTCATGATCTGCCCGTCTCAGCCTCCCAAAGTGCTGGGATTACAGGCGTGAGCCACCGTGCCCGGCCTGTTCCCTCTTCTTAAATCTAGAAGGGCTTGCATTTGTTTTAATTTACATGCAGCAGAAGGCACGCTTCTGATTTGTGAGGTTACTCCACACGAAGTGATCCAGCTTCTTCCTCCCTGCTGCATCCTGTCTGAACTCCTTACCTACAGAACCCATGAGACCCCAAATTGGATATTTACTGGCACACTCAATATGAGATTCTGTGCCATCATACAAGCGGCTTTGTTATCCTAAGGCCCTTGACATGAGCAAGTCCACACAACAGGAGAGGTCACATTGCCCAAGTCTACGTTCCTAGCCAAGACACATGAGCAAAGTAGCCTCAAGTGACTCCATTCCCCACGGCATCCATTGGAATTCTCCAGAAAAACAGAACCACTAGGATGAAAAGATGCAGATGTAGACAGAGATATGTTAAGAGATTTATATTATGTAAGAAAAATGAATCTTGGGACCCCAAACTCCCTAAGCCAAGGGGAAACTCAAGCTGGAAACTGGGTCATGCACACCTGCCTCCCATTTTGGTTCCTAAATGAGATGCCTACAAAGATGAAAAGCTCACATTGTGCCCACCAGGAAATCCCTTGTGAGCCTCAAGATCTTTACTCTACAGCGTTTCTGTTGAAGTGCACCATGGCAATGTAAATTGATAGCTTACTCCACAGGTGCAGGACCAAGGACAGAACTCAAAGTCATCCCTCTGCTCACCTGAAATAAATGCACATCTGACTGCTTCCTCTGCCCGATTGTTTATCTTATCGTATGTAAAAATGCAGAATCACTGAGACAAAGGCAGGAGTGACTGTTCCCCCCAACCCCACATGAAAATTGTGCATTTCTCAGTATCTCCATCCTTTCCCTTTTAAATATTGGAGCCCTCAAAATCATCTTCTGAGAAAGGCGTAGACCTGTCTCCTGGGCACATGTCCTTACCTTTGGCAGATATACCTCCTGAAATGATTAAGACTTGCTGAGGTCATTTTCCTTGATTGATAATCTCAGGGAATTGGCTTTTGCCATCATGGGGACTGGTAAGTCTGAAATCCATAAGACAGTTGAGCAGGCTGGAAACTGTCAGGAAGGAGCTCATACTGAAGCTTTGAGGCAGAATTTCTTCCTCCTCAGGTAGTACTGTTTTGCTTTTACATCCTTTCAACTGATTGGGTAAAGCTTACCTCATTATGCAGAATAATCCCTTTACTTAAAGTCAACTGATTTTAGATGTTAACCACATCTACAAAATATCTAACAGCAACTTCTAGATTAGGGTGCAGTTGAATAGGTGGGTACTATCGCCCAGTCAAGTTGATACGCAAAATTGGCCATCCTACCTATCTTTTGAGTCACCTCAGCTTTCCGGCCTTCAGAGCTGAAGTTCCAGACTTTGCAGAGCAGAAACAAGCCCTCCCTATTGTAACCTGCCTGAACGCCTTACCCGCAAAACCTGTGAGCTCATAAAATGGTTGTTGATACTACCACATTTCAGGGTGTGTTGTTGTGAAACAGTAACTGATATAAGGCATGAAAGGAGGGTCCCTTCAACACAGGGGCTGTGCTAAAACAATCCACCCCCAGAAAAGCCACCTATGGAAAGCTCTCTATAGTGCAAGAGTCTGTCCCAAAAGCTGTGGCACTGTCTAGACTGCTTCTACCAGGAAAGCTAATCCCATAGTAGCAGTGATGAACAGATGGTTGTCTTTTTCAGACACCAAAGAATCCTAATGTTCAGATAATGTATAGAGACAGGCAGGAACCCATAGGCAGGTACAGATGGGAGTCTCTGAAATGGTGACAGTTTCATGAGTTTGAGGCAGAGTCTGAAGAAGAGCATGGGGTCTCAGCTCTCTCTAAACCTTTTCTTGGCCAAAGTGATTGGGCTAAAATGAGAGAGGGGTAGGGGGATATCACTTACAGAGCCTCTCTGGGGTGTACAAACCTCTCCATGTACCACACATTTACTACACTAGGACCAGGGCTTTCGGTGACAGATGCAATGTCAATTGAGTTCCTAGTAGGGAAGATGGGAAAGAGACAGAAAGTAGGGAGGAAAGAGAGGGATGGGTGGAGGGAGAAAGGTAAGGAGAGTGGGAAGTGGGGTTATTAGTTGGGGAAGAGTCTCTGGAGAAACTGAGTTTGGGCAGTTTCAGGATGTAGAGTTTAGGGATGACATTCACAGCCATCTGGAGATGACTTAGGTGGGCTGAGTAATGACACACTCTGCCCCATCATAAATATATTTACACCCTGATCCTTGGACCTGTGAATGCTACTTTATACAGCAAAAAAGGTGGGGGGAATTTACTGATGGAAATAAGTTAAGGATGTTGAGATGGGGGGGTTTTCCTAGACTACCCTGGTGAGGCTTAAATGCATCATCCTGTCCTTGTGACAGAGAGGCAGAGGCCAACTTGACACAGAGAAGGGGCCACAGGAAGAACAGAGGCAGGGATTGGAGCAAGATAGCCTCAAGCCAAAGATAGTCTGAAGCCCCCAGAAGCTGGAAGAGGCAGAAGGGGTCCTCCTTGGAGCCCCTAGAGGGAAGTGAGGCTCTGTCCATGCATTGATTATGAAAGCATGAATATCCATTGTTTTAAGACATAAATTTTTTGGCAATTTATTACAGCACTCAGAAGAAATGAACACAAAGACCCTCCCTCAAAAAACAGTGTGAAGACAAGGTGCCATGAAAGCAGCCCCAGCCTGGTACATGGTGATATGGTTTGACTCTGTGTCTCCATCCAAATCACATCTGGAATTGTAATCCTCATGTGTGAGGGGAGGGACTTGGTAGGTGAGAGGATCATGGGAACAGTTTCCCCCATGCTGTTCTAGTGATAGTGAGCGAGTTCTCAGACAACCTGGTTGCTTGATAAATGTCTGGCACTTCCCCCTTCTCTCTCTCTCTCTCTCTCTCTCTCTCCCGCCACCATGTAAGATGTGCCTTGCTTCCCCTTCACCTTCTGCCATGATTGTGAGCTTCCTGAGGCCTCTCCAGCTATGTGGAACTGTGAATCAATTAAACTTCCTTTCATTATAGATTGCCCAGTCTCAGGTAGTTCTTTATAGTGTAAAAACTATTAGCTGTGGTGTCTCTGCTGAACTAGTTATCATGGAGGAAAGAACAGGGAGAGACAACACTAGACAGAGAGTCTACAGTATTACACTGAAACACACGTGACACACAAGTGGGCACCAGATGAATGCACGATGACAGTGACAGAGACGAGAATGCCCAGAATAAGAAGGACGGATGAAGGGCAGCATCCCAGGGAGGCAGGGTGCATCTGGGGTTGGAGCCAGATCTCATTCTGTCTCTCCAGATCCTGGCCAGCCTCTGGCAGGACCAAAGCACAGGCCAGGCAGGGCCAACAAAGGCTTGTGTTCACCACCAACTCATTAAGAACCACAGCACTGTAACAAAAGAGTGTTAAAGCCTCAGATGCAATTCCCTTTGGGAGCGCCTGCTGCCCAGGATGACTCACACTGTATCCCGAAACCAAGGTCCTCCCTCCAGCCTTTCCCCAGTGCTTTAGATAAATATTAGAAATGTGGAGGCCATCACTTCCTGTAAATAGATTTAATCTCTTAGGCTTTCATCATCCAAACAGAAGCTCACTTACTGCTGGTGCTAAATAAATATTAAATAGTAGGGAGTTCTTAAAAGCAAACCACCTAGGCCTCAGATGTAAATAGCTCCCTCTAAGGACATCTCTGGGTGCCTTCTTTTCCTTTCATTTACTTCCTCCCTCTTCTCTTCCTTTTTTCTTTCCTTCTGTCTTTCTTTCTTAAGTTGGAAGCTCTTCAGGCAAACAAAAGGAGATTGAGAAACAAACTCTTCTCTCAATCTAGGGCGGGCAGCTCCCCGCTGCTCCTGCCTGCGATTTTGTGTGAACTGCAGAGGTCCCTGGTGTTTTGTTTTGTTCTTTGCCTCATTCCTTCTGTTTTAAGGTAACCTTATAGAGTCCAAAAGCCTGATTTGCATGAACGTGAACAACACCGCTCTCTGTTATCCAAATAATTGGATCTGTCTTTCCTTTACTAAGACTGACTTAGTTGTGCCATTTGAGGACTGAAATATAAAATGGGAGTGCGTGCCATGAAGCCCTGTTTGTAGGAAAGCAGTCACCCTGGGGGAGGAAACCAGTGGGCTACACAGTGGCTGGCACTGCAGGGAAAGGCTTCGTCTCCAGCGAACACGCGCGTGGCCAAGCGCCCGGGCCAGCACCCCTGGCCGTTTGCTAGCAGAATCACGAGGAAGAGTAAGTTGAAAAACAAGAAAGAAAGCGCTTCCATGTACCCACAAGATGATGTGCACACAAAGTGGGGAAGGGGCACCATCGTTCAAGACTCTGGGCCACTGAATCCAGACCTTCTCTGGCTGTGGAAAAGCAGCCCACAGCCACAGGTGACCTTGCAACTCACACCCCTGCTGCCCCTGGTGCCACACACTTGCCCAGGCCTGGGACTGCCTCACCCTCCCCTGCAGGACAGAGGGAGCTACATGGCTGCCCTGCCCATGGAGGGGTCGACCTCGGCGTCCCCACACTGGAGTGCCCTGACCTCATCCCCCACAGGCTCCTTAGGCATCCTAGCCAGCCGGTTCCTGTGTGTTCAGGCAACAGAGAAGTCGCTGATGTCAATCCCAAAAGCCTGAGGCCCCTGGCCCTGTGGAGGAGACCCTGCCTGTTGGGATCCGGGGTTGCCAGGCCTGAGAGGAGGACACACAGCCCAGGCCATCGCATGACCTGAATGTCCACAACTGGGCAGGTGGCTGTGGAGCAGGGTTTGTTTTCACGATGATTTTTTTTTTTTTTTTTTGCTTTTGTTTTTATTTGCTCGCTTGTTCTGTGGGAGGAATTGCTTTTTTCTTACTCTATTTTTTGCATGAGCTCTGGAAACCGAAAAAAAAAAACCTTTTTGGGTTATCATGTTTCTTTTTATTCAGACACTTCCTTAAGTTTTGGCCGATATGTAAACTGCACTCCCAGGCCCTCAGGCTCCGGGACCGCCCTCTTACCTTGTTCACCAGCACCCGCGGGGGACAGAACGGTGACTACCATTGCATGGGGGCAGACAGAAATTGACATATGTGGGCCGAAATCTCAGGGAGGATCAGACAGGCCAGACAGGGTCCCACAAACGGAGGAGCGAGTGGAGGATGTCCAGGAACCTGGGAGGAAAAGGCTCAGCCGCAGGGCTCAGGCCTCAGCCACGCCTTAGACAGGGAGGCTGCTGATAGAGGGACTCGGCTCTGAATTGCACCTGACAGTAAACCACACATTCTTTCCTCGGGAGCCATTCATGGATGATTCTGTTGCATTGATGAAGACTGGCCTTAAGAAGAAGAAGGAAAAGTGAAGTCACAAAGAGGCTGCTTGTCACCCCTCTTCCATGTGCGAGTCTTTTCCCTGAGCCGCCAGGTGGTGGACATGGGGCGTTTGGGGAACGCTCAGCGCAGCGTGCGCGTGCGGCCAGCAGATGTGCTGGGGCTTTGATAACCAGAACACCCCAAAACAGAGCATGGAGGGAAAATGATCTGCAGATGTGTCACTGGGAAGAGTCGACCTCCTGCCAATAAATTAGTTGAAGTTGCATTTCTCCAGATCAGCCTTACCTTCTAATGTATAAATTATGGCGCTAGGCACGCCATCCAAATTTTCCAAAGTCTTCAAAGACAAGACGCCCAGATTGCGGGATGTTCTTGGCAAAGTTGTGTTCTTCTCAAAAATTACCCACAAGGGAGCTGGAGAGCATTTCAAGGGCTTGCGCTTTCCCAGAGGAGCTAGTTACACAGCAGCACAAGGGGCCACAGGGCTGCCCTGGGAACAGATGCCAGTGGTTTGCTGCTGGGCACACCAGGGCCAGAGACAGCAGCTGCTCCTCCCCTGCCCTGTGAGTACCATTTCCCACCTGACACTAGAGGTGTCATGGCCATGCCAGTCCCGGTCTCCTGGTCAGTGTGCTTCCTCCCAGCACCTTGGTGCATGTCTCTTCTTGGGGAAGACTCTGGACTCTCAGGCACTCGGCGTGCATTTGCCCTGACGTCACTGCGGTGAAGCAAGAAGATTCTGTTTTTGTTGATTCCCACCTTAAATAAGAAGAAACCAAAACACAGAAAAGGCATGGGTCAGAAAAGGCTTCAGGCCTCCCCAGATAGCTGGAATGAAGTTGTGCAAGTTCTCCTCATGCCAGAAAACTTTGTTCTGCCGGGGACTGGGATTTTTCAGAGAAATAGCTCCGAATCTAAGACGCACCCATTCTCAAGGGATTCTCAGAAGGTCTCAAATTTCTAACACAAAATGCAAAAGAAAGCCAAAGAAAAGTTTAAAGAATACATACACATTTTTTTTTAATTCCATGGATGGTAAGTTTTCAATAGGTGGACTAAATTTTTATCCTTACCTTAGAAACTACGTTGACTGGTTTATTATAAAATAGTTAACATATTCACAAGCTACAACGCAAGAAGTAAAACAAACGTGCTTTTCTTCAGTTGACTCTCATTGGATCTCTTAGGACATGACCTTGTCCATCAGAGGGCAAGGCCCAGCCTGAAAGTCTGGCCGAACCTGGAGAGTGACGAGGACACTAGCCACAGAGCCAGAGGCCTGTGCGTCGCCCAAGCACCGCTGACCTTCCTGATATGCGAGTAAGACGCCACGTAGTGACCCTCCCTAGAGTGGGTGGAACAGGGCCTCCCGGAAAAGTATGTCCTGCTGGAAACTCAGCGTGTGACCTTGTTTGAAATAAGAGACTTTGCAAATGTAAATAAATTAAGAACCTTACGAGGAGGGTGTTTTGGGTTGGGATGCTCCCTGAGTGTAATGGGAGTGTCCTTAAAAGACTCAGAACATAGAAACCATGGAGGAGCATGCCTTGTGCTAACGGAGGCAGAGAGAAGGCTGTGTCTCCCAGCCATAGCATGTGTGGGTGACCGGCAACACAGAACAAGGATGGAGCCTCCCTTGGAGCCTCCAGAAGGAACCAATCCTGCTGGAACTTTGATCTGGTCCCCAGCACAATGAGATAATAACTTTCTGTTGTTTTAAGCCAGTCTGTGTTAATGTGCACAGTGGCCCCAGGAACACATACATTTACTCACCCAGGAAAAGGGACAAGGTGGTCATGGGAGAAAGAGAAAAAGTGTGAAGCCTGCTGCCCACAGGAGGCTGATCTCCTGGTGCAGTGGCCCGACAGCAGCCTCCATTACCATTGGTGTCCAGCACGCCCCGACGGTGCTGGCCCCCAAGGGCCGGGAGAGGCTGTCAGGACTCATCTCTCCACGTCAGAGGACACCTGGACACAGAGGGTGGACTTGTCTGGGACCCCAGGAGAGCAGAGAAGACCAAGGCAGGGGCGGGGGCGCTGTGGGCCCTCCACACACCCGGCCCCCGGCCCCAGTCAGGTGGAACTGAGCAGCCCTTCCCACCCTCCAGTAGGGAATACAGGGAAACATGGGCAGAAGGAACTTCTTGAGAAAGGCAGAGCAGAGACGGGGAGGGAGTGCTGGGGGAGTCAGGACTCTGAAGACACTGAGGGCGACTCTGAGAGGAGCGGGCGCCGTGCTCGCCCTTGAGGAGCTGGATGGCCTGGCCCTCTTTGGACTCTGCCTGGAACCCCGGACCTCAGAGCTCCAGCTGGGGTGAGGAAGGTAGCCTGGGGGCAGAGCGGCACCTGCTCACTGAGCCAGCAGCCCACACACTGCAGTGCACTCGCCTTCCTCAAGAAAGCCACAGGACACCTGCTTGAGAGCATGGAGCAGGACGCTCCTCCTTCACCTGGAACATGGACTCCTCACGAGCTCTGTGTTGCGCGTGGACTGTGACCTGAGGAGAACCCTGTGCTGGCACAGCCAAGGGCTCAGAGCCCCGGGGAAGATAGGTCACTCAGAAGGCACCGGGATGGGAAGCAGAGCCAGGTGAGGGACTTGAGTGGCAAAGGCACCTGGAGAAGCCACCGGCCCTGGGCCCAGCTACCTCTCTCAGGCTGAGGCCATGTGACAGGGGCCTGAACAGTGTACCCAAGAAAAATGAAAACAAAACCGCATGGCCATCTTGCTCCTTGTCAACTTTCCATCCTGAACCAAGAGAACACGCCACCTCCATGCAAGAAAATCAATGGGGTCACCTCCAACTAAGACTTCCCACATGAGGACAAGGACAGACCCAGTCCTGCCGGCGACTCTTGCAGGCATCCAGGAGAGCCACCTGTGGCCATCACCCTTCGGGCTCTCACCCTGCCCTGGGAATCCTCCTGCCGGGTCTGCATTCGAATGCTCAGATCAGTGACTTCAGATGAAACCTAGCAAAGATTGATGGAGATGGAGTCCGTCCCATCCCATTTATTTCTCCTGGACGGTGTTTCCTCTCAATTATACTCGTCTAGGTACAAAATCAGGATGGGTGGTGGCATGCAGCACTGCCACTCCTACATATTCACTGGAATGAAAACCAACTTAAGAGTTGCTTCAAGTGTCTGGCTCTCCAGGGGCAGGAGCAAATCCAGCCCCAACTTTTCTCTCTTCTCTCTACAGCCAACCACAGCAAACCAGGGAGAGGGAAAGCCTGAGAGAATGAGAATAGACAGGCATTTATTCAGGCCTTAAACTGGCCCTGCTTTTCTGGGATCTCGCATTCAGGGTCGCTTATCTTTCTCTTCTGAGCGCCTTCCCAGCCCTCCACCTCACCCCTGGTCCCCATGCACACTTCACTCCTGTGATTGTTTCTAGATCAGCAGGAGGTCTGGGAACTGTGCCTGCAGCTGAAATGGAGAAAACCCATCCAGTACCTCCCCTCCCATCAGGAATTAAACCTCCAGCCCAGAGCCAGCCCTGCCTAGGATGCCAAGCAGCCCTTCTCCTTGTGAATCTGCTTTCATCTCTGCAAGGACAACCTGTCCCCACCCTGCCCTGTTCGCCACTGGAAGGTGCCTGGTGGACACTGTGGTTCATACCCAAGTTACACCAGATAAACGACATCTCCCTGCAAGGCCTTTCACAATATGCATTTGAGGTGAGGAAGGGGGATTCATGGAATAGCACTCCATTCTCAAAGGCTGAAAGGTCAATTTGCAAATGGATAAGCTTAAATGCCTTTCACATTTCACAAAAACCTCTGGGAAAAGTTCTCTACTTCTCTCAGATACAAATAACTGGGACTGCGAGAGATGCCACACTCTTGATGCTGGATTATCTAAAATATATACTAAGATCTGGCCTTGCTCTGTCTGCCTTCAGACTTGCACTCCTCTGCCACCGCAGAACTGTTCTGGCTGCTGTCACTACCACAGACTTCCCAGCGGGATAAATCCTAAGTCCACATCTGCCCATTCTCTTGTTTGACATCTCGGTGACATTTAGCCCTCTGGAAACTGGCTCCTCCCATGGCCACAGGACACTGCACGCTTCGGCTGCACCTCCTACCCTCTGAGGGCTCCTTCTTGCTGCTGGGTCCTCTGCCTCTGGTCCCTGGGGTGTTGGGGCTCTTGAAGTTTCTGTCCCCAGCCTTCTAGTCCTGCGGACCGAGGCCTTTCCCGCCTGGCAGGACAGCCTAAAGAACACCTGTCGGAGCTTCTCTCTCTGTCACCATGTGAGGCAAACTGTCATCATCCACCAGCAGAGGCAGAGGTGAGCAGCCGCACAGCCCACGGCGCCGGGGTGGACAGCATTGGCCCCTGTGGGGTCATGTACCCATCGAGCGTGCACTCACACTCCCCGCGAGATGACACCCTTCTGGGCACAAATGCATAACTCCACAAGGCACATGGCTGAATTCACTGTAAAATCATGTTTATAAAGCAAAACATGCCCTACTTCCAAAAGGAGTCGAGCACTAACTGCCATCGCAAGAAAACCTGAGTTTCTAAAGCAGCAATCAGAGGGTCTGCAGGTAGAGCCCAGACAGCCTTCCAAGCAAACTCTTCTCTTCCTCAGCCCCAGTCTCTAATCCCTGCAAACCCTCCAGGGACCTCCACTCTTTCAAATACCTGAACTCCCTGTTCCTGTTCCCCTACCTGTCTCCTGTCTCGGTCTTTGTAAGGAGCCGTCTGTGTCCAGTGGCACCGCCTGGCAGCTCCATGGGGTCTGGCTTAAGAATGAGCAAAGCTCCAGACCCCCCAGCCGAGCCCCACCAGCCCTCGCATGGGGACCTCAAAAAGAGTTCGTGCAGACAAGACATGCCAGAGGCCTGTGGGGACCTCGAGGGCCGTTCTGCCCCATTGCTGCACAGCGTAAAGAAAATAATAATAATTTCTAAGACTTTCAGGTTCAGCCTCCCAAAGTACTTTTCCAGGAACACACTTTGAAAGAACACCATAGAAAATACGGTCCGAGTGATGTGAAGCTTCAGACATCCTCGTGATTTAGGGGGCGAGACGGCGAAGGGATCTCAGGAAGCATTTGGTTTTGTTTCTGAAATGTCAGAAGAAAACACACCTTTGAGATGAGCCTGTACCGTCAGCTTTCAAAATCCCCCTGGCACTTTGCTTGGGTCCCGTGTGTGCTGAGCAGGAGAGAAAGGTGTACAGAGAGGTCTGCTCCCGGGCCTCCCTTCACAAGGGGAGTCGGTTCCAAAAGCCATGTGTAAAGCATGAAGTCTTGCACGCTTTCTATAAAGCACAGAAGATATTCGAGAGCCACGCATTGGAGGAGTTGCCAAAGCGTGTCTTCGAGGTATACAAAGGTTGTTCCGGAAGGAGCGTGAAGGCTCCAGGTGCAGATGTAGAGCATGGATTCAGCCAAGCAGGCATCTGTGCACTGCGCCTGCACTGAGCACCTACTGTATGCCTGGCACATGCAGAGAGAGAGGAAGGGGCAGAGGCTCTGTCCTCAAACCCCGCACATGCTCAGCAGGAGGTGCACGCACTTCGGCTATGAACGTGTGTACCCTGCAGGGACAGAGACACAGCCTCCCTAAAACTCGCCCAGCCCCAGAGGCACGTGCATGCACTCATATGTGCATGGCGCGGGGACCTTATGTCTGACATGCTCTGGACTTCACAAGCTCATCTCTTTTAATTCCACTCTACCGAGATGAGTTTTGTGTTACTGAGAGAGGAACTAAACCTGTCTTTTTCTCTTACTAAGCAGAATGCCCAATTCTTCTCCGGAAATGGACCACAAAACTGCAAAATGCAAGAGAAGGTACTAAAATCTCATCATCCTCTGAACACAGAAACATGTTAGCAAATTCATGACTGGAAAAAAAAGGTCCAGTAGCTGGTGAGGTTTCAGACGGCAATTGCTCCGAACTCTCCTTTTTATTCTGAAATTCTTATTAGCAAAATGCTAAAGTGAACTGATGCCATTAACACCTTCTCTCTGCTTTCCTTGGGAACTCAACATTCATTATTATTGAAAATATAATATTTATTTATTTCAAGAAAATAGAAAAAATAAACACACAGTGGTCACACCGCTTGAGAGTTACTGGAATTCTCCTGTGTCCAAAGGAGCGAGTTAGAACCTGGGACCTGGCGGCAAAGCTGGGTGTTTTTAAGGACGTGGGTCCAGCCTCTTCGTCCCCCACATCTGGGCCTGCTGAAGAGTATCTGGCCCAACGGTAATGGTCAGCAGCCAAGTTTCTGAGAAGGCTGCTTGGAGTACGTTAATATTTCATTGAAGACCTGCCACAACCTTATGACAGTTGTACTATCCTTTATGGGTAAGGAGACAGGATGAAGTGCTAGGCTAATACTTTACCTTTTTAATCTATTAATCTACCACCTTAGGGACATGATTTTAAATCCACTCCAGAGCAAAGTGACTGAAAGTCATTCTGGTGTGACAGCTTTAAAAGATCAGAAGTGAAGCATGTTAAGAAGGTCTTAGCCCGTTGATACCGAAAGAGTTCAGCTGTTTGGGATTCCCCCGCCCTGGTGAGGGTCTACCCTTCCTATTGAGAGGGTCCGGGTCAGGCCTCACGTGCCAGCAGGAAAGTGTTCCTATTAGACGGGGTGAAAGTGATTAAGGAGGATATGACATCGGAGTGGGCTGGGGGTGGGGAGCGCTGATGGGGTTGGAAAATCCTCAGAGTTTGGGGGAAGGTTTGCTTACTGCGTGTTGGGATGAGTGGCTGGTGTCACGAGAGCCAGTCAAAAGCGAGGGAATGAAAGCCGAGTGCTTGTTCCACGGAGCCACGAGGCGGGACAAAACAGAAAACTTTATTTTCAAAGGCTTGGATTTTGATGACACATAAGTTAATTGTATTTGTATTTTTTAAAACGATCAATAGAGCCTCCAATTCCTGAGCAGTCCCCATATCTACCAGCCAGATTATTGCCAGGGCCAGCAATGGGGCCATTGAACAGGTTCTGCACAGGGTCTCAGGGCCTCAGCCAAAGCTTCCCCACCCACTGAGGGAGTTCAGGCCATTCCACAGCACAGATGTCCCCATAAGCCCTGGCCAGCACTGCTGTTCGAGAGAAATACCAGGTCAGTTATTTGATCCAAAGAGGACTCTTCACAAGTAAGTAGCCAGGTGCAGAAGATGACGTGGTAACTACAGAGACTCAGTTCTCAGCAGAGCAGGGTGGCTCCCACCTGCCATTCCAGTGCTTTGGGAGGCAAAGGATTGCTTGAGGCCAGGAGTTCAAGACCAGCTTGGAAAACAGTGAAACCCTGTCTCTACAAAAAAAATTAAAAACACACACATATATACGTATAATTTAAAGATCAAAAACTAAAATAATAATAACAATACAAGACTCACTTCTCACAGTGGTCATGGGTCCAACATGCACGTGTGATCCTTTGCAGGCAAATCTTTCAACTATGCAAAGCAGCAACTAAAGAAAAGTTCGCATTCCTACCGAAAGAGACCTTTTCTTTTGCACTTTGGAAACCAGGAATTATACTAAGATGTTTACTTCTTGTTGCAAAGCAGGCCCCCCTTTTCTCACATAGGGCTACCAAGCACCCATGCATACATGGACACCTGAGGTAAGAGGAAGGGGCCTTGGGGGGTGCTGCTGGCATCAGACAGTGCGTTGAGAGCACCCCACGCAGGGTACTGCTAAGAGGGAGGCTGCTGAGTGAGGAACAGGGTGACCTCTGCCTCCCTGTGCCACCCAGGGCCACACCCTTCGTCTGCTCAGACAGGCTGATATATGTGGGCACCTTGGTTCTGGGGTAGCAGCATGGTCTGTTTGAAAACGCCTGAGCAGCAAACCTCAGATGTTTACGCACCAGCAGAAGCGATTGATGATAGGGTGGCTCCTCCTGGACACACAGGCTTCTCCTGAGTGAGGCTCCTGCTCAGAGCCCTCAGAGCCAAACTACCTCTTTAGAACAGGCATTGGGCAACTCCATTCCAAAATCAAGGCCTTGGCTCCCCTGGGCTCCCCTGGGCTCCCGTGGGCCAGGCTGGGGAGAGGCACGCAGAGGGAGAGTATGGTCTGCAGGGTCTGCGGGCTTCACTTCTAGGCGAAGGGGGCAGAAGCGCAGGGATGGTGGTGACAGCCTGGGGACTGTAAGGGGACACTTTCTTTTCCTGCACACCTTTCTCTACAACTCTTGCCCCTTCCTGGCCTCTAGGATCGCCTCCCAAATAAACTCCTGTCCCCAAATTCTTTACTTAGAAGCTGCTTTGGGGCAGTCCAAGATAAGAGGTTTTGAGGCATGAATGAGGAATTTGGGAGGAACTGTTATCAAAATACGCCTTGGAAATATAATAAAAGAGTGGCTAGTGCTGACCATGTGGGCAAAGAAGAGAGGGGAAGGCAGGAACATGGGGGCTTCCTCTCAAGAGGGCAGGGTGTCCCTGAGGGGCACAGAGACAGGGGAGTTCCGAGCATGAGCTGAGAGTCATCTCAGAAAATGCCCCCTCTGCCATTACAAGAAATAATAATGATGATGAAAAAGAAAACATTATGAGAAAATGCTATTGCAGTAGTCAAGATTACTAAAACATGACCTTCTTATTAATTTTAAAATGTTTGGATTAGACTACATTCAGGAAACGCAGGGTTTTCATCTAACCCTACACTATGATTAGTGAGTTCATTTTCATGTGCACAGTTGAGAAACGCATCCCCTTTCTTCCATCAAATTGCCCTACCCAGTAAGAAAAAACAGTCTCTTTTTTTTTCTCTCTCACCCTGGACATATTCCTAATTAGTTTACTTTTTTTAATTAGAACAGAATTGCTCAACCTTCAAATTGTCCCCCACTTAATGATCTTCTCCAGATATTGAATTAGAAACCAAAAAAATCTACAGAAAAAAATGACTGGACATTAAATAAAACAGGAATTACCAACAAGCCACTCGGGAACCAATTCTATATCCTCACGCTAATGCTCGGGAACCAATTCTATATCCTCACGTTAATGCTCGGGAACCAATTCTATATCCTCACGCTAATGCTCGGGAACCAATTCTATATCCTCACGCTAATGCTCGGGAACCAATTCTATATCCTCACGTTAATGCTCGGGAACCAATTCTATATCCTCACGCTAATGCTAAGTAACCCTGGCATGGCGTTTTTCCTGTAGAAATGATCAGGCCCCTGGCAGGAGATCCACACCATCCCCTCGCCACTCCCAGTGGCTGCCTCCTTCCCACCCCCTGCCCCTCAGTCTGAACACTGTCCTGCAGCTGCCCCTGGCATTTACGATGCCTGCTTTTCTGGCTCTGCTAATGACATCTTAGGGTGGCTGGGTAAGACCCTTCTCTAAGAATTTCTCACCTCCATCTCCCTGACAGTGACCTCCTTGAAGTGAGCTGGCTCCATTTTCCTTAGAAGCCAGCTCTCTTGGTGATTTAGCATTTAAAGAGAAGTCTCCCTTTGAGACAGGAGTCTGCAGCCTGCCAGGACTACTGCGAAGGTGAGGGTGAGAAAGCCCTGTAGGACAGGGCACCCCCACCCGGCCCCCAGCATTCACACTGCAGCCTCTGCCTGCTCAGGGCGTGCTGAATGGGTGCACATTGAGCAGCTTGTACCACGGTGATCTCTACACACATGCAATGCCAGGTCGTCCTTCACGGATACAGGTCAGCTGCCATCCGGGACTGTGTACACATTGGGGTTTCCTGTAGAGACCCCTGCCCCTCCCCAGGGCTCCATCCTCCCCACCTTAACCCCGGGTCTCAGGACTCAAGCACTGACACACCTTAACTCCTCATCAAAAAGAGAGTGGCTTTAACAGATGTTTGCATCCATAAACAGGCTTGCTTCAGGTGCTTACGTTCACGAGAAATGAAATCCGTGTTCTCCCCCAAAGACCAGCCTCAGGTGGTCGTGAGAGGATTGTCCCAGAGCCACGGCCCCCAAGAGTCAGCTTCCTGGGAACGTGAATCCTCTGACTTAGGGTTGGGGACCGATGGCCTGAACCCTGCGCTCCTTCTAGAACTCCATATTCTTCAGGACAGCCACATTCAGGCCATTTGCCAATGTCCTCATTCTGAAATGCCAGAATGTTCCCACCTTCCTCTCCTGTGCTGTCTTCACCACTCTTTGCTTCCATGACACGGCTCTGGCTCATCGGGTCTGCACTCTTTGCTGCCACACCCTTGGAGACAGCGAGTGTCTCTCGGCAGGATCATTGCCATCCTTGGCATCAGCCCTGCTCAGCCCTCCCATCAGCAGAGGTGGTCTCTGGTCCTGAGTCCCTCCAACCTGGCACAAACCCCACTCCCAGAGGCTTTCACCAGGCCACATGGAACTTTCTCTGCCAGGGACTCACTCTTCCAAGAAGATGTGGAAGGATCCAGTGGGCAGTGATTTTCCTCAATGCAGCAGGTGCTTGTTGCGCCCTGCAGGGTGGGGCAGGAGGCTGGGACGGTGGCAAGACAATGCTCTGCAGCATCTCACACCACTGCCTGGGGACACCAGCCCACCAGCCTAGGGCACTGACACTGGGAAATTCCATCAGTCGTGAAATTATTAATGCAAAATGCATGACAAAAATAAAGCCTCAAACATCTGCCTATCGCTTTTCGTAACTGCACATTTGTATTCCAGATTTAGTTAAGTGCATGGTAAGTTTCTGATAAATGCACTCGTGCACTATTAACAAAAATTTAAAGAATACAATGAATCACCTGTGTGATCTGACTAGCCCATCATTTTAATATGCAGAATTTCATTTTAGTCTTTATTCTGTGTATCTGAATTTCTAATGCAGTCAGAATTCTGGCATTGATGATTTTGTGTCCTATTTCTTTTAATAAAAATGATCTACTTGGCCTTCTGTCACTTATTCTTGCCTTTGAGAAAATGCGTTTGATGTTTTTCATCTTTTGCTACCTGAACTACATTTAGTTTATTTTTTCTAGGACTATGCAGTATATCTTTACTCTGCCTTCAATTATTTGCATGATTACTTTAAGTTTAGAAATATTAATTCATATTTTTATTATTAAAGGCAAATATACGATCACTTTCATCTCCTAACACAAAATGAAATTGTAATGTATTTTTACTATCTTCCAACACCCTCGGTTTCCTGATAAATCTGAGGTTGGAGCCACAGCTCACCTTCCTCTCAATACCCAGACCCTTCATCACCTCCTCTCCAGCCTCTTTTGTGATTCCATCCATGTTTACTTCCTAAGGCCCCAGGCCATTCTCAGCCTCTCTGCCCCATGTGTGTTTACTTCAACTCCCAGCCTTCTTCTGCATCTAAAGTTGTAGGTTTTATCTTTTAAAAAAGGTCACTAAGCATCCTGGTGGCTGAGGCTGCTTATCTGGGTGACGTGTCTACATAGCCGGGAAACTTTCAGCTGCAGTGACACAAGGCCTGCCGCAACAAGCCGGAACAAGGCGCCTGGACTCGCCTAGGGCAGAGGTGAGGCAGGCTGCCCAGCTGGTGGGTGCAGAAGTTAAAAGGCAGCATCAGTACTGCAGGCGTGTTCTGCCGCTGGCTCTGTGACATGGAGCAGTCATTTCATCCCAGGCCTGGAAGCCCTCATGGTCACAGCAGGGCTGCCAGCGCCCCTCCGGGCCACACACGTTCTCCCTCAGTCATGCCTCCTGGGTGACACGGCTCTGTGTCACAATCAGATGGTTCTCCCAGCAGCCGCCACACATCTCTCTTTAGGTCTCCTTATCTGAACTGGGTCTGTTCTCATTTCTGACCCAGTTGCAGGCAGAGTCTGGGATGAGTCTGGTCACGTCAGGCCTGTGGTGAACGGGGCAAGGGGCCGGCTACCTCTGAGGCTCCAGGCCACCTAAGGAAGGCATGGGAAGCCACCAGAAAACAATCTCGAAATAGGGAACAGTGAACACATGTGCTCTACAGGACAATAGTTTTTCATTGCTTTCCTGCCTACACAACCAGTCACCTAGGTGTAAAATGCTGAAACAAAAGTATAATTTCATAAATCTTTATAACAGAGTTGGTCTTGCCAAGAAGTTGGAGTAAACCTCACTTCCGCTCGCCTTGTAGAGTGATACCTTTGACATCTCTGTGATTAACAAATAATATATTTGCAAGCACTATTTTTTCTGGACTATGCTGAGCATTGAAAATTTTCTTTTTTAAGATAGGAAAATTTCCTTCCACATATTTTTTTTTCTGATATGCTTGTCTTTTAGGTGCCCTAACTTGTTCTATGAGAACACCTACAACTTAGCTGAGATTCTGTTCTCTGCTCTCTGTACCAACTGATACCATCATTTTCAAACAACAAACAAACAAAAAAACAATTTGCTTCATTTTTTTTCTGATCACTAAAAAATTATGCTCCTTATTGAAATCACACAGTACCAAAAGCTACACAGATGAGCATGAACATTATATATAAGTCTACCACCAGGGGGAAAGGCAGTATTCATTCACATTTTACCATGTATCTTTCTGATCTTTTTTTTTTTTCCTATGTGATATATTTCAATTCATGTGTTTAATATCCCTGAAGTATTTCTTGGCAGCCTATTATGCTGGCCTTGGAACAGATTCCACTAAGAGCACACAGAGGACAGGGCTTTGACATGTCAGTTGGTTATTTTTTCTCCTATGCCTTTATCAGTTCGATATGGATTTGTTCCTGTTTGTGTTCAGTCTTAGGGTTGCCTTTTAACTTAAAAAAATTAATAATTGTATTTTTGACCATGTCAGACATTTTCATGTTGCAAAAATCAGCCCTTCCACTCCCTCCTCAGCCTCTCCAGGAACTGTGTTCCTCGCCTGCTCCAGGTTAACCTTTCTGGGTTTTCTTTCCCCTGAGTAAGGAGTGACACCTGTTTGTGCTTCACCTTCTCGCCGACACAAGCCGTCCCTGAGTGCACCCACAGCAAACACGTCCCGCTCACCGTGCCGCCACGCTCGCCCCTCCGTCTCCGCATCCTGCGACCACACAGCTCTGTGAAGGGCTGTCCCCATCACCTTCACCATGTCTAGGACGCAGGTCACTGTAGGAACGTCTTGGGGTGCCACGACAAAGTGGGTGGCCTAAAACAACAGAAGTTTAATCCCTCACAGTTCTGGAGGCCAGACGTTTGACATGCAGGTGACATAGGGCCACGCTACCTCCAAGGCTGAAAAGAAGGAGCCTTCCTGCCTCTTCCGGGGTCTGGGGCCCCTGCTCGTTCCTTGGCTGGTGGCTGCATGGCCCCAGTCTCTACCTCTGCCTTCTGGTGCCTTCTTCCCAGGCCTGTGTCTAAGCTCCCTCTGCCTCACCATCACAAAGACACTTTTCACTGGGCATTTTTAGCCCTTAGGGTAAGAGTTGGAAACATTTTTCCCAGTGGCCATTGCTTTGGATTACGACAGGTTCCCTCCACCTCCAGTGGCAGGAGGCAGACGCAAACATTTATACATTGTTGAATTTTTATTTTTTATTTGAGCCGTAACAAAGAATTTCACCACTCAAGTCAAAAACACATTTTTTCCTAGTAATGTGTGTTCTAGTATAAGTGTAGTCTCATTATATTACTATATTTATCACGCAGGTTGCTCATGTCCTTGGGGTCTGTTCTGTTGTTTGGAGTGGGATATGGCTTCAATTGTATGTTATTGTTGCTTTTCCCAGTGGAGACTCAGTTCCATTGAAGGCGTTTACCTTTGCTCTGCTCAAAAGTGACCACCTTCATTATCCACTGAAGTCTCATGTTCTCTGGGTCTACTCTGTCCTTTCTGGTTTCTTCCACTGGCCCATTTGTCAAACCCTGCACCAGAACCACAGCACTGTCATGGCAGAGATTTTACAGCTTTTTTTTTTTTTTTTTTTTTTTATGCCTGGCATCCTGGTGCTTCTCACTCCTCCTTGCTCATCAATTGCGGTCCAGGTGTGGGCCCCGGTCTCCAAGAGCTCCCTTCCATGGTGTCTTTTGGAGAAAAATTAGACTCATCAAAAGGCATAAGGCATTTTATGTGTGATGCCTGTCACAAGTAAAAATGGGTATTTGTGGCCGGGTATGGTGGCTCATGCCTCTAATCCCAGCACTTTGGGAGGTTGAGGTGGGTGGATTACAAGGTCAGGAGTTTGAGACCAGCCTGACCAACATGGTGAAACTCCGTCTCTACTGAAAATACAAAAATTAGCTGGGCATGGTGGCGTGTGCCTGTAATCCCAGCTACCCGAGAGGCTGAGGCAGGAGAATAGCTTGAACCTGGGGCCCTGCACTTCTCCTTGCAGTGGAATATCTGGGCTGCAGCCCTTCCTACCAGGCAGGAATTCACAAGCCCTGTAGAATAAATGGGACCTGCAAGGGGTCTTTGCCTCAGGAGTCTGAGAGCACAAAAACTGTATGAATGTCAGACCCAGCAAAAAGGGACAGGGTGTCACCAGACAGGCTGCCCCACGCCCGCCACGAAGTGCATAGCGGGGGCATTCCCGCTGATTCCAGTGTGTTGAGTATCTCCATGAAATCTCCAGTCAGATGCTCTCCTGGGAGAAGCAAAACCATCATAGAGTTATGAAGAAAACAGACTCTATGTTTTCAATCACATTCTTTTGAAGTTTTGCACCCTATACTTTCAATTTCAAATGTCAACACTTTTCTTTTACCATCTGATAGGCAAACGCAGGTCTTTAGAAAGGAAAATAAAAGAAAAAATAACCTAAACCTAAGAAAATATTGAACTATCAGTCTACAACATTTAGTATACCATTTTCTCAAAAATGAAGTTGGTTCTTGCACAGTCTAAGCAAACCACCCACAATTAAGCCTCCAACTGCGTGTTTAATCTGCAGTTTATAAATGAGTAGTGATTAGTCACTGAAATAGCTCAAGCTCCATCAACAGTCTCAGGGATATGCACTTTCTGCCATGAGCACTGCCAAGCATCTTGACGTACCATGCCACTCATCTTGTTGCTGGAAGCTTTCATCCTATCTGAATGCTAAGAGCAGGGTCATCTTCCTTTCTTCAGGAGCCTTCAACGTTTTTCAATACAGAGACCAACACAAGGCACAACTCTACTCCTGCTGCCCTCTTGGCTTCCTGCTCTTAAGTATCCCACACAGCTCAAGTTACAGACACTGACTGCCATAACCAAAGGCACTCTGGACTTCAAAACGGGTGTCCTCCCTTTGACACCTCCCCTCTCCCCTCCTTCCCCTCATGACTAACCTTGCCAGAGACCCCAGGCTCATTTCTCTACTCTCCACTGTGCACTGCACCATAACTAGCTACAATCTCGTTCTTCCTCTAACCACTCAAGAGAAATGACCTGGAAATATTTTGCAAAGTCCCCCAAAGTCAAATCTGGAAAATTGGCCTCCACAGCTTCTAAACCTGACCCCTTTGTTCGATTCCTTGGCATGGGAGATACCACTGCATCTCATGCGTCTTTTAAGAGGTGGTGAGACTTTGTCTGCTGTCTTCTTGCCCTATCTAACTCCCTCTCTTTGGGATAAATCATATCCATTGTGTTTACTTACCAAACACACTTGGTAACCTTCTAGGAGTACCAGACAGACTTCTCTCCTAATCTGCAAACCAATATGTCAACTTTCTACTAAAGAACGCCCAATCACTGCAGGTCCAAAGTTAATGTGTCATCACCATGAAAACTGGTATCAGAACCTCCTCAGGCACCCAAAGCCCTGTCTTGGCAATGGCTCTCCTACACCTGTCATCCCCACCAGTGCTGGCATCCTCCTGCCTCCCCATCCCCTCTTCGAGCTGTGCCCGTTCTCACTCCCCATCCCCTCTCCTGTCTGTCACTCCTCTCTGTTCCCACTGGCACTGCTTTGGCTCAGTCCCTCATCATCTCTCATCTGGAACTATCTACATCCCCTTGTCTGCCACTTCACAACATCCAAACTCTCATCACTAGTGCTACCCAAGGCCTTTTTCTACCATGAAAATCACCACTGCTCTGATTTAAAACCCTTTATACCTTCCCATTACCCCCAGGTTAAAGTCCAAATTCATACAAAATGCTACCTGGCCAGATGTATTTCTACCTTTGCAGTCTTATTCTCATTCACACCTTTCATGGCACCCAGAGGGAGTCACTGCCCCAGTGGCTCACCAACATTAGCAGCACCTCTGCTGGAGCCATCCTTCAGGATCCAGCTCTGCCATCAGTGTGCATTATTCTCTTTGAAAGCAACACACACACACACACACACACCCCAAACACCAGAAATAATCTCTACAACTTACACTTTCATCTATTACTGGACCAATCCCCCAGGAAATTAACCACACCTACTTTTGAAAATTGTCAATATATTTTATGAGCCATTTTTGTAACAGCAAAACAGAGGAAGGAAAATGTTATGCAAAAAAAAAAAAAAAAAAGAAAGAAAGAAAGAAGAGAGAGAACGACGATGCTCCCCCATTATGCAGGCATAAAATATTTAAAGAAGGCCAATGCATAAGCTGGTGCCATTAGCATATTTAAAATCAGCATTTTCAGAGGTGGCCACTCAGCCAGGGAGCCCTCCGTAGGCTGCAAAGAGGCACCACTGAAGGCAGAACTGCCCGACAATTGCTCACAGCACCTATTTAGGAGCATGATATTAATGTTGGGATTCCACCTCTGGCTTCAGTATTATTTGCACATTTAAAATAACAAAGTGTTTAAAAAAATATATTATAGCAAGTGACTTCCAACTGTAAACACATCAAGGCGGCTGGAACTTCCTACATTTAAGGTTTTAAAATTGAAGTTGATGGTGGCACCACATTATTTATTACATCAAATGGAGATGCCTTTAAATTTATATTAAATTCAATTTAAATGCCATCAAAACCATGGTTGACAAAGTACTGACAGATGAATATTTTAGTATGATTCAATAGCAGTAAACTTTATTTTCTTACCTTGAGGCAAGGTGATGGGGTTTTTATATGCAGTGGGTTGAACTGGGTTTGTAGTAACATGGCTCATGATTTCCATAAAGTAAAATTTTATCTTTAAAAAAATGACTTTAAAGGGTTTAACTCTTGAACTCTGAAAACATTTCTTCAGGGTTTTTTTGCTTTACTCATTATTTCATAGTATGAAATCCAGTAGCTTTCTTATGCTGTTCTCAAAATATCTTCTGGTTTGGAATGAACAATTAGATATTTTAAAGGTTTTATGCTTAATGTTGACATGCAGTAATATTTTACCTTGATTTTTCTGCTTGCAGTTATGGGTCATAGGTGGAAAAGTGCCTTACCTAGTAGTTCACTTGTAGTTGGTGTTGAATGAATAAATTGTTAACAGAATAAATGAAAAGTTTAATTAATTGATTAGTGAACTTGTCTCTGTTACTGTCTCTAAGAAGTAATAGGCAGGCTTGTGCATGCCTGCCAGAATAGCCCTTGGTGTCTGAGTTTAAAGACCTCATCACAAAAGGACTCAACCAGTCTCCCAAAGAGATTATTCATGAGATACACAGACAGCAGACAGACAGACAATAGATTATGTGTTGATAGAAATAAGACAATCGTCCAGGCCTCAAGCCCTCCAGCCTCTGGCTCTAGAGGCTTCCATTGAAGCTCTTAGAATTCAGGAACAGTTTTTCCTTCTCTAGACTTTGTTTTTAGAATTGACAAACCTGCTCTTCTAGTCTATTGTCTTTATTGAAGATTTACGAAAGTTCCTGTCCTGGGATCACCTGCCGTAAAATGTGTTTAAAGGTATTTTTTATTTTCTTTTGCACGATATATTTTGACTTCCCCTTGACTCTTATCTGGCTAATCGTTCATTTTTTCCTAAATCCAGACAGCCACTGCTTTTTGGTAGATAAAGCTGAAAGACAATAATTGTTACTTAGCTTTGACTTTCAAAATAGCATTTTTCTAAGAGGAGCTCCTAGCCTGGGCAACATAGGGAGACCTTGTCTCTACAAAAAAAGAAAAAAATATAGCCAGGCAGAGTGCTGCACACCTGTAGTCTCAGCTACTCCAGCTATTTGGGAGGCTGAGATGGAGGATCACTTGAGTCTGGGAAGTCGAGGCTGCAGTAAGCCCTGGTCGTGCCACTGCACTCCAGCCTAGGTGACAGAATGAGACCCTGTCTCAAAAAAAGAAGGAGCCTCTACATTTGGAAGCCAAGTTTTCAATTGCGAGAGTCATGTCTTTGAGGGACAAAAGGATGTCCTGGCCTCCCAAGGCCTCCCTTGAGATGCTGAGAACCAGAGCCTATGGGCACAGGATGGAGAGGGTACCCGGAGAGCCAGATACATGCAGAGTGTCTTTTCCACCTGGCGAGGGAAGGAAGGGCTGGAGTTAGGGGCCCTGAGACAGTCCTTGCACACCCACCACCACCTACCCAAGGTCTCCCTGACTTGCAGACAGTGAAGAGGAATTTGGGTTCACGTACCCCAGAGTGCCACGCCAGGAGCTGGCCAGCTCACGAGGAGCCATGGGATGAGCTGCCAGCAGGAACTGAGGGTGCCGGGACCCCAGCACAAACACAGCCACCTGAGTGAGGGGTGGGATGGGAGCAGGGAAAGACATCTGGAAGCACAGGAGCTGGGTACATTTACCAACAGCAGAGAAAGAGAAGAAAATGAAGAGAGGACAGCAGAGGCAGACACTTCACAAGTCTCTTAGTTTCCTCAGAGAGGTTAAGTTAATCCAGAGATAACTAAAAGCAGCCACTGCCAAGAGGTCATTCTCCCTCCCACCCACACACGTCCAGCCCCAGCAACAAAAGCAGTTTCTAAAGGGGTTGATATCCATACAGAGAAAGAAGGCTACTTACCTGCATGACTGAGTAGACTGAATACTGACTGTAGATTTTAAACTAGAAAGCTGACATGTAGAAAGGAATGGCCTCTCGCTCTCTCTGCATCTTCCCTGTCCTGAAGGCAAGATGTCTTCACTGCCAAATCATCAGTGTAGAGGGGAAGATCAGAGTGGAAGAAAATGAACAGGTCATATCATATCTAGATGTGACACATATTTACGCTGATGCTCAAAAGCCATCTTTACGTGAAAAACTGGTGCTTGTGCACAAAACAGAAGTCCTACGCCCTGATGCCCTAATGTCTTTAGGGAAATGTTTTCTCCTCTGTGAGTTTCATCATAAACTTCAAATAGAGACACTGTCAAAGGTGGCATGCAAGAAAATGGAGAGCAGAGTTAATTTGTTTGCTCAAAAATACTTACTGAATGCCTACCCTGTGCAAAGGAGTTGGACAAGGTGACAGACATGTCCACAAATCACATTTCAGTTCATCCTACACTGAATAGATAAAATTGCCTTGCTTGTTGTTGAGAATACACTTTAGATACTGACACTGTATTCAAGGTCTCAGTATTGAATTTTGATTTTGGTCAATTACAACTGCCTTTGGCTGCAAGTAACAGATTCCTATTGGTATTGCTAGTACTATAAGCTAAAATTCCTATTTCAGCAGTTACTTGCACCCAAAAGCAGTCCTAATTGACCATTATTAAACTGATGACCTAATTGACCATTATTAAAGCTTGTGACTATGCAAGTAACAGATTTCTGTGTTCTGATTTCTGCAGTCAGCCCTCGCTATGAAGACAAGAAACACACACAGTCTCTTTTAGAAGATCAGTCCTGGGGCCAAGGACCCAGATGCCCTGAATCTTTCTGAGTCTCCCACGCACCTTGGAGACTCTCTATCCTCAGGCTTGTCCTTGTAGATTGCAAACCAGCTACTGCCCTTCCAAGAAGCACCCGCTCCCATAGCAGCTTACAGGAAGAAAGGGGCAGGGCAGGAAAATAAGGAAAGTGTGTTTTGTTTTGTTTTGATTGTAATCAGGAAAGAACATTTTTCTTGGAATCCCTCACCTCCCACCCAGAACACGCCCACAGTAATTTCCCATTTTGTCTCATGGACTTGAACTGGGACATATGACCAAGGCTTAGCTGCAGGAAATTCTTGTGAAGTGAATGTAAAGCTTCTTCAGTCTCTAGAGAAAGAAAGAAGCAGGAGAGTGAGAAGGGGTTGAGGGTGAGGGAGGAGGTGGCCACTCCTGGGGTCAACCAAGGCCCTCTTGCAAGCTGCACTCAGCCCACTGGGCCCAAGGGCACAGCAGTATGTTTTGGCCCCAGGTTCAAGGCTCAGAGTCAGACCCCAGCCCAGGAGGCTCTCCACAACACACAGCATTCCTCCCTGCAGCGTGGGCACTGCCATTCTGGGAATAAAAAGCAGACTATTTCATGAAGATGGCACAGATGCTAACACGGTTTAATTTTCCCTCTCAGATGTTTATGAACACCTTCTGCAAATCAACATCATCACTAGTAGAATTCATGTTGTCCATTATATTACCTCCAGAATGGAATGAGTGGATGCTGAGGTTCTCTGAACAGGTTTTCAGCTCTAAAGTTTCATTCCGCCTTAGGCGTGTTTCCCCAGCAAATCTACAGGGCTTCCCATTCGAAAGAACCACCATTGATCCACACGGTTTAAAGTGGTGATCACTTCAGGTGCCTAATTTTGATTGTCCTACTATTTTTATAAACATTTAGAAAATTCTGCTCCAAAATATGTTTTAAATTAATCCAAAACTGTTACTTTTATTTGCAGTAGGAGGGAAGAATCAGTGCAGAAAGATGTTGGTTTCTACATTTGCAAGCACAAAGAAATAGAATTAATTCTTTCTGGCTGGAAAACAAAGATCTGGGACTTTTAGCAGGAGAGAATTAGGAAAGTAATCCCAGAATGAGTTTTGTCTGCTTCTTGGCTTTGTAGAACACAACATAAATTCAGAAGCAAAAATAGCTTTTTTAATATAAACCCTTCCCATGATTAATTTAAAATAAAACTATTATGTAATTACATATAATTACATATCATTTGTCAGTGCAAAAAAGGCACATATATTTTTAAAGGAATATTTATTTTTTCTACTTACCAGAATGCCAATATCCACATTTATAAATTATACACTTCCCTTTATAGTGTTAAGTTGCCCCAGTATTTGATGGCTATAGAAAGACACTAGAACTTAATAATTCGGAGTATCCCTGACTGTATATTTAAAAATAGAAGGCATTATATTTTCTAACTTTTGCCAGATTGCAAGTGAGCAGGATGAACAGTGACTGTGATGGGTCAGACAGTACACGTCTGGCTCTTCAGAGATCATCAAGCCCAAAACACATCAGGGGCCTCCATGGTGTCCTCGCCCTGAGTCATGGCCACTACCCGGAGGTGCATCCCCCAGACCTGCAGGGCGCTCCCAGTCTCTGGTTAGGCACAAGGTGGTCATATCTCACTCAGGTCGGCAGGCAGCTTAGTCCTGGTGCCCCAAAGCACACTCAGGTGTCTTTGAGAAAAGCCAACAATTTGCAGCTCCTGATGATGCCTGTTTAAAACGAACAAAAGCATAGCCATGATTTCATCCTGTTTTCCCTCCAGTCCCCTCTGCTCTCGCCTGAAGGAGGCATTCTACATGTTACCAACACCCAGGAAGTTGCCTTACACGTCCGTCTTTCTGCACTGAGAATTGACTCTTCAGTACTGGAATTTGAGGAAGGAGTGCAAGGCTGAAGGCAGCATGCTGGCTAGCCAGGAGCTTAGCTGGCTCTAAAATGCCTGGGAAAGAAAATTCCGAGAATGTTTATTTATTTATTTATTTGCAATGAAGTCTCACTCTGTTGCCCAGGCTGGAGTGCAGTGGCATGATCTCGGCTCACTGCCACCTCTGCCTCCCGGTTCAAGCAATTCTCCTTCCTCAGCCTCTCCAGTAGCTGAGACTACAGACTCATGCCACCATGTCTGGCTTTTTCTTTTTTCTTTTCTTCTTCTTTTTTTTTTTTTTTTTTTTNAGAGAATTAGGAAAGTAATCCCAGAATGAGTTTTGTCTGCTTCTTGGCTTTGTAGAACACAACATAAATTCAGAAGCAAAATAGCTTTTTTAATATAAACCCTTCCCATGATTAATTTAAAATAAAACTATTATGTAATTACATATAATTACATATCATTTGTCAGTGCAAAAAAGGCACATATATTTTAAAGGAATATTTATTTTTTCTACTTACCAGAATGCCAATATCCACATTTATAAATTATACACTTCCCTTTATAGTGTTAAGTTGCCCCAGTATTTGATGGCTATAGAAAGACACTAGAACTTAATAATTCGGAGTATCCCTGACTGTATATTTAAAATAGAAGGCATTATATTTTCTAACTTTTGCCAGATTGCAAGTGAGCAGGATGAACAGTGACTGTGATGGGTCAGACAGTACACGTCTGGCTCTTCAGAGATCATCAAGCCCAAAACACATCAGGGGCCTCCATGGTGTCCTCGCCCTGAGTCATGGCCACTACCCGGAGGTGCATCCCCAGACCTGCAGGGCGCTCCCAGTCTCTGGTTAGGCACAAGGTGGTCATATCTCACTCAGGTCGGCAGGCAGCTTAGTCCTGGTGCCCCAAAGCACACTCAGGTGTCTTTGAGAAAAGCCAACAATTTGCAGCTCCTGATGATGCCTGTTTAAAACGAACAAAAGCATAGCCATGATTTCATCCTGTTTTCCCTCCAGTCCCCTCTGCTCTCGCCTGAAGGAGGCATTCTACATGTTACCAACACCCAGGAAGTTGCCTTACACGTCCGTCTTTCTGCACTGAGAATTGACTCTTCAGTACTGGAATTTGAGGAAGGAGTGCAAGGCTGAAGGCAGCATGCTGGCTAGCCAGGAGCTTAGCTGGCTCTAAAATGCCTGGGAAAGAAAATTCCGAGAATGTTTATTTATTTATTTATTTGCAATGAAGTCTCACTCTGTTGCCCAGGCTGGAGTGCAGTGGCATGATCTCGGCTCACTGCCACCTCTGCCTCCCGGTTCAAGCAATTCTCCTTCCTCAGCCTCTCCAGTAGCTGAGACTACAGACTCATGCCACCATGTCTGGCTTTTCTTTTTTCTTTTCTTCTTCTTTTTTTTTTTTTTTTTTTTTTTTTTTTTTTTTGTATTTTTAGCAGAAATGGAATTTCACCATGTTAGCCAGGCTGGTCTCGAACTCCTGACCTCAAGTGATCCACCCGCCTTGGCCTCCCAATGTGCTGGGATTACAGGAGTGAGTCACCGTGCCTGGCCCCATGAATTACTTTGATATTTAAAAACTCCTAAAGTGAGAAGACCTCATACTCACAATGGCGTGCATTATGCAGGAAAAAGATACAGCAATATGTCCATTACATTATTATTACATATTGTTTCTCCCTGCAAGTAGACCCAATGGCCACTTAGATTTCTAGTGGCCACAGTGGCAGAAGAGCCCCCACTTAGCCGTTGGGAATGTGCTGGCGAGTAATTCTGTGCAACTCCACACTTGTGGCTTTGGAATGACGGGCAGGTGGGTGCTGAGGACAAGCATAGATATGACATTCAAGGTGGGGGTGTGCATTGATTGATTTTGTCTCCTGGACCCTGAATTGCCACCCCTCATCCCACACATAAGTGCCGTTGGTCCCTGGAGTTCAGCTGGGACTGTGCCCGGCTCCAGGAGAGACACACAGGACCAATCCAGTCCATCAATTCTGCCAGAGCCCCACGTCCAAGAGTTGGCTCAGGGCTGAGCCACTGGAAGGACCAGATCCTTACACAATCCCATCTCCCAACAGCTGTAGCGATGGTGCAGAGATGAGCTACCACCAGTGCCAGACCGGCCGTGGCCACAGCTGGGTGCATGCTTCCTCCTCCTTCCTCCCTTCTCCCTCAGTCCAACTCTCTTCAAACCACCCATGTCGGTGACACTGGGTGGAAGGGAACCTGGAGCTTGGAAGAAAGGTATATGAAGAGCTAGGAGGACAGACGGACCCCAGAAAAGATCCTACACCTTCATGTTAATGGGAGAAATCCTCGGAGGAGCCTGGCTGGGACGCGGGTTGTCCTCTTAAGGCCGGTGTGGCCAGGGGTGGGTGTCTTAATGGGGCCGTGTGGCCCAGGGGTGGGGTTCTAAGGCGGGCCGTGTGGCCAGGGTGGGGTTCTAAGGGGCCGTGTGGCCATGGTGGGGTACTAAGGGGCTGTGTGGCCATGATGGGGTTCTAAGGGGCAGTGTGCTGTGTTGGAGGGTGGGGTACTAAGGGGCTATGTGACCAGGGTGGGGTACTAAAGGGACTGCATGGCTGGGGTAAGGTTCTAAGGGGCTGTGTGACCAGCACAGGGTACTAAAGGGGCTATGACAGCAGGGCAGGGGCAGGTCCTAAGGGGGCTGTGTGACCAGGGCAGGGTACTAAGGGGCTATGTGGCCAGGAATGAGGTACTAAAGGGACTGTGTGGCCCAGGCAGGGTTCTAAGGGGCTGTGTGGCCTGGGTGGGTGCTGCTGCCTGAGGAGGGGAGGCTGGCATGGGACTGTCACCCCCTCAGAAACTTCCCTACTCCCTGACAGCGACACCAGACCGGAGCCTCCACTGTCCTCCCCGGCCCATATGCATTCCCAGCTCCTCACCCAGCAGGCGCCAAGAGCACCGGGAACCCCATGCAGAGATCACTGTTGACATTTATTGGATTTTTCAGTCACAGAAAATTATTATACTTAATTTGGAAAATATATAAACCTAAAAAACGAGCTCGAGGTTTTCAGACTGTTCTTCTTGAACTCTGGGCCCAAGGACTGTCTGATGCTGCAGCCCTGGTCAGGGCACTGCTGAGCCCCAGTGCCTTGCTCACTGAGGAGCCCTCTCTTTGTTGGCCATGGAGCCTCCTGATTGAGAGAAATAGCCAGGTTTAACACCATAGAGCATCCTGCGTGGACCAACATGTTGTTAGAACATTATACAGGAGAAGATTCCTAACAGATTAAAACAGAAACACAAAGCCCAGGCCACATGCACTCGTGCAGTTACTTCTTGCCATGGTACAAAGTGACCACTAACCTGCCTAAGAATAAGAAACATACAAAGGAATTTATTTACCTGTGGAAAATGATGTGGGTGCTCATAGACAGTGAACCCAGAGTCCCATCAATCTGGGCTGGTCCCGTCCCTGGTGGACAGTGGCCCTCTCACGGGACAAGGTCACCTTCGGATCCACACAGATACCAATGACACTGCCTTCAGCTCGCATGAATAGTCGAATTTACTAATTTAAATAAACAAGAAAACTTTCTGTTCAGCCATTCTCTGGTGGTATCCAGGGAATTTGGGGTTTCACAATCACTTCCCCTAGAAAAGTGAGCACAGTGCCCTAGAGCAGCGGTTGTTGATGAAAAGAATTCTTCATCTTCTAAAATAAAGTGGAAGGAAAAAATTCTGCAGCCTGTGTTAGACACTGGGCATGTGAACCACCCATCAGTTGTAAATGAACATGGTGTACTAGCTACAGTTTCTTTCTCCAGCCATGCTGCTACGTTATGTTCAGTGAATTTAAGGGGTGAAAGCGGTTGACAAAACAAAGACTTAGCTCGAAATGATTTCTACAAGCTCCAGGACTGCAGTATGTGTAGTATGCATTAAAGCATGTCAACAGTTAAGCCCCTAAGCACAGGCCCTCTCTTGGATTCCGATTCCGGTTTAGGAACAGAACGATGAAAGAATGGTCACATGGTGGGGGTCGAGCACGGCAGAGAGTTCCCGGGGATTGGGCGGCTTGTCTTTCTCCACCTCGTCCTCAGCCAAGTGGCAGGAAACAGCTGGTCAGAATTTCTGAGTGCCTTTAATGAAGAGAACTCTTCGTTGTTCAGATTTGGTGATTAAATAGCATAAGACTAATATTCCTTGGTGGGTTTCCTGAAAGAAGGTTGCACTGGAAGCAAATCAGGTTTAAGTATTGCGCTCTGTGTTGGGAAGAAATGGGGTTTGAAACCTGGGCCTCTGGTCCCAGGGGCCAGAGCATTTTTCTTCCCGTGTGGTTTTTAGAACATTTATGACAGCCAACTCAGGGTATTACGCAACAGTCTTCGTCACATTCCGCCCCCCACCCAGAACACCCTGGAAGGAGAGGCTGCTCACACACTATCCAAAGGGACTCGCCCTCAAACCTCCTTCCAGGTAGAGTCAGCAGACTCCTCATTACTCTGAGCCATCTTCACCTTCATCCCAGGCCTCCAAGTTGAGAGATAAAATGGGGCTCGTGTGTACAGAAGTGATTAAATTTGTTCTAAACTCATCTCATAAAGCACAAAGCTCATCTCATAAAGCACTACCTTTTGATGAGGTTGGATTGGAAAAAATAAAAAAATAAAATAAACAGGAAGTGTTTTCTATAAATACACACCCAAGAAATAGCCCAAGGGAAGTTAAAATAGACTTTGAAGTGAAGCTGCCTAGGAAGGCTATGCGTATAATGTCACAGTGCCAGGGCCCCTGCAGCCTCCTGCCTACCCCCTACCCCTGCCTGTGGTTGGGATAATTTTTCGTTTGTAGAATCCAAAGTCATTTTAGTCACCAGTCACATGATTGTGAGGAATTGTTAATAGAAATTTTGAACAATACTGTTCAAATAGAATCATGATCTATAGGCTTCGACAAGCAAGGTGTTAAGGATTATGAGAGGATGAGGATAACAATCACTGATTTTTCTCATATAAATGGGAAACCTGACAGCTCTTCCAGCAAAGAGCCTCACTCTGAGCACACTAGACGCTCCCTTCCCTGCCTGCCATCCTCCTGCTATCCCAGAAAAGTTTTTCTAAAGTGTCTTTCAATATATTGTATAACTTTCAAGTGCAGTAGAACAAGCTTGTCCATGTACACAGCTCTTCCAACTCCAGCAGAGCTCAAATGAGCTAGCATTTTAGAGAGGGCAAAGCATCATCCTAATCGCGTTTGACTGTTTTCTTCACAACGACATCATGAAAATGCTGCCATCTGGAACAGGATTCTTCTCAAGGAGGAAAAAAAAAGTTGGGCTTTTGGCTCAGAGTAGAAGTATACACCATCCTCTCTATGCATCGATGGACTGCGGTTAGGGGAACAGCCTCAGTGTCCAGAGTTAGGGGTTTCTCCCCCAGCTTTGCAAAAAGCCGTTCCTGACCTCAGAGAAATCACACTGTCGCTGGGACTTGGTCTCTTGAACACACGGATAATGTTTCATTCTACTTTCCTGCCTCCCCCGGCTGTCAGTGCCTTCGTGAATTACTATTCATAAAGTATTTGGAACTATTTGGATAAGAGTCTCTGCAGTCAGGAATCGCATTCCTCTACTCACCGACTGAAACACGTAGAGAAGAGACAGGCAGACATGCATCCGGCTCCAACGGCAGCTCACCCCAGTGTTGCGAGGCAGCTCCTTGCTGCTGGGTGACCTCCCTCGGCCCATGACCCCCATTAATTCTGGCATCCTGCCTCACTTAGGAACACAGGTGCTCACGGACTTGCCTTCGAAATAAAAGCAAAGAGTTTGCCGCTACGTCTTCACTGTTTCAGCAAGCAATCCTAAGCCAATGGAGCTCATGCTGGCTTCTTTCCACTGTTCTAAAGTCATGCTCAAGTCAATCTCTTCCTTCCTTCCCACCATCGAATGAGCAGGCCACTATTGGAGGGGTTTTTCGCTCTTTAATTAAAATTTCCTTTTAGGTTTGGAAGCACATTTATGGGCAGTATCCACAACATCCATTTACACTGCAGAAGGTTTATGAGCCGTTCTAAGTTATCCCTCCAATAAAAAATTCTGAACGTAGCACAATAGAGTTAATAATATTCAATGAATTGAATAATGTGTTTAATAATTCTTAGCAGCATGGTAAAATCTTCTGACCCCTGAGTGCTTCTGGTGTGCTCCATTTTCAACATAACCTTCGTTAAAGAAAATAATCTGAGGTTTTTTTAAACACAATACTCCATTTGAAGCTATGAAAGTCTACAATTAAAACTAACTTTACTTCCAGGTAATAAGCTAATTACTGTACCATATATTTGTAAACTTGTGTAGAATTGTCTCGCAGCCTGATCCAAACCAAGGAGCTGAATCACAGCATTTCTGTGTGGATGTGGCTGCGGGAATGATCACGCACTGTCCTCTCCTTGCACCTGTGAGGCGATGGTGACCAGGGAAGTCAGAGGTCTCGCCAGCTGCCGTGTGTTCTTTCCGTATCTTCTCAGGTTACACAGTGCTTAATAAATGCACATTAAAATGTAGTTTTTGAAATATTGGATCTAACAGCTATTCCTTCAGAATGCACCATGTCCTGGCACCGTACCAGGAGTGGAGCCACAGCCGAGCAAAGACAGTCCTTTCCTGGGTGCTGATGGTCCAGTAAGAAAGGCAAAGCTGTAGGAAGGTGCACTGTGTGATTAGCTGGCTGCCACCAGAGCCCGTGCAGAGCCCAGAGAATGCCAGCGAGGTGTCTGCCTCTGTGTGGAGGGGCATCTCTGTGACTGGACCCTGGGTCCATACATCAGCAGGTACATAGGGAAGTCCACACGTCCCTCTCAGCATTCTGCCTGGAACCACGTGCTTGCCTGTTCCCAAGCCATGCCTTTACAGTTTGTCCTCGATTTTAAATATGTATTTGTTTTCAAAAACTAGAAGCCTGTGTCTCCTGAAACCAGATTTCTCGCTGAGCTCCAGATACACTCAATAGAGACTGCTTAATGAAAAGGAGAGGGTGAGCACCACGTACCCTTGCAATTTTCTCCACACAACTGATGTTGGAGAGAATGTGCCAAGCTGCTGATTGGTGATGATTGACAATCCTAAAATATTCCTGAAATGCACGGTCAACTTGATAGGTCTTGCTTAAGGGTTGTTAATCTAGGTGCAGTAACACACACATAACTCCCTGCACCAAAATTAGATTGTGCTGGCGAGGCATGAATTGGAGGGTTTGAGCCTGGTTATGTAATTAGGTGAGACTTGCGGGCTTTTCCAGGAGTGTGTGCGCGCGCACGCGCGCACGTGTATGTGTGTGTGTGTGTGTGTGTGACCTAAAGGCAAAGGAAGCCTGGCAGAAAAAGAGAAAGGAGCAGGACAGAAAGAGCTGAAGATGGAACGTATGTACTGAGCCTGTTGCTTCCGTTCAGTGCCAATCCAGGGCCTGCCACTGACCTGCCAAGGAGTCAGCCAGAAGGTGACAAGAGAGAGTAATTTAAAGGAAATGTTTTTTAAAAGTTGCAGCTGTGTGTTCTATCTCCCTCTCAGACTTCTGCTTATTCTCAGAAATTTAAACTCCATGAGGCAGGGATATAATTAAAAATATAGATACAGATATAGATAATATATAGATTAGATACAGATATAGATTAGATATATAGATAGTTATGGGTTTATAAACTGAAAGAGGTAAGATCTCAGAAAGAAACCCAGGGTTTGGATTTTAGTTTCAGACTCAGGAAGAACAAGAGCTACAGTTGCTTCCTGGTGCACACGTGCAGGGCCCAGGCTGAGCACAGGGGCGGTTTCCAGGGTGGCCCCACAGCAGTGTGCACCCCGAGGAACGGCAGAGGGGGTCGCCTGGGGGCCAAGATGGGAAGCTCAGCACCACAGTCATCATCACGACGTTTTCGTATGGCAATGGTTTGGGGTGTGTGATTTGTTTTTGCAAATACTGATTCCCTTTTGCTTGTGAATTTGACATGGAATAATTCAAGAAAAACAACTTCTGCTAGCAGCAGCTCTACTTCCATCAGGAAGGACATGCTGACATTTCCATTTGTGGAGAGAAAGTCCATATTGCTTGTAAAGCTGAGCCTAGGGCCTTTGTGTTTTGCTGTATGTTTGCACAAATCTTTAGCGTCCTGAGGGGCACGCACTAAGGCAACTCCCTGGAGTGAGGAGGGAGTCAGGGAAAGGCACCATTCAGAGCTGCTAGCTTGGGCTGCTGGTCTTTGCCATGGCCTCCGTTTCCTGCATGGAATCGTTTGCCCAAAGCTGAATGAAAGCCGGCAGCAGGGGCCAGAGAGGGTGGGGGCTGCCCAGCGCACACAGCACAGACAAGAGGACCTCAGTCCGGGCGATAAAACTGGGTGCAGACTGTCTGGGCCTCAGGGACTTCAGAGTCTGTACCTCAACAGAAGAGCATCTAGGGCAAACGCCTGAACCTTGATTAAATTGGGCAAATGACAAGCCTCGGTTTCGTTGCCTGTCCTGTGGAGTGTTGTGAAGACAAGATGTCTCAGGGTACGTACACAGAGGAGGCCCTAACTAAATGCTGTGGTTGCCGTTATAAACAGCTGTCATCCTTACACAAGCCACTCAGGGCTTCTGCAGCCTCCTGTGTATCCTGAGAACAAAACAGCATCAACTCAGTGTGAGCTGAGGAATTTTTATGACCTTTAAATGAGATGCTAGGTGGGCACCGTGGCCCATGCTTGTCATTCCAGTACTTTGAGAGGCAGAGACAGGAGGATCACTTGATGCCAAGACCAGCCTGGGCAACATACCGAGATTCCATTTCTACAAAAATGAATAAATAAATAAATAAGCCAAGCATGCTGTTGTGCACCTGCAGTCCAAGCTACTGAGGAGGCTGACACAGGAGGATTTGCTTTAAGCCCAGAAGTTCAAGGTTGCAGTGAGCTAGAGCTATGCTCATGCCACTGCGCTCCAGACTGGGCCACAAAGCAAGACTCTATCTCAAAAACTAATAAATAAACGAGAAGCTGTGTTTGAAGGTGTTATGTAAACAACATACAACTAAATCTTAACTAATCTCACAATAGCTTGTATCAACCACAGCTGTGAATAAAATCTGCTGTAAAACAACTCAAGCCAAAGGCCCTTCCCCAGGGCAGGCCACAGGAGATACCCAAATTCTCCTCCAAAATGCTCAACACCACCCAGACATCTCCAGCTTCCCCCATTTCACTGTTATTCATGGGCCCTAGATATTAGCCATGAAAGACGTGTGTTTTTCAGCTAGTGGACCTATTTAGGGTCACAAAAGTGTGACCTGAGGATGAATTGGCTGGGCCCAGCACTGGGTAACCCCCGTGGCAGAATGAAAGCTCTCCAGCGTCCTTGGTGCCTGTCATTGCATCCAGTCTGCGTCCTGGAAGGCTCCTCCTCCTGCACCAATAAGTCAAAGAGGCCTGGGGTCAGCTGTTGAGCAGAAGCACTTGTGAGTTTCATAATAATTATCCCAATTCATCTCTGCCTGCATTCTCACCTCCCAAACACAGCCATGCCCCCGCCACCCCTGATAACAAAATCTCCCTGAAAACCAGAGTAAACACATGTGTAGTTTATTTCTTTTCCAGGACCAGGAGCATTCACTGAGTTGTCATGCAAATGACGTCACCAGTTATTAATTAAAAAAATAAAATATTAGGCAGAGAGGATGCTTTCACATGCATTTGCCTCTTTAACTTCTCTCGTCAAGGCCATTTATTTAAACAAATAGTAGCTAATGTTAACAAACCCAGTTTTTTCAGTTTCCTGAGTTTCTTTTTCATCTTTGAGTTTCCTCCCCTATCAAAATGTCTACATGCTGCTTCTCCTGAGCTGGTGGTCCTGAGAGGGCCTGGAAGATAATACAGCCCTGCAGGGGAAATGTGTGTGTGCTGTCCCAGACAGAGGCATGCTCACACCTGCATGGGCACACATTCAGACATGTGTGCATCCATCCACACACGTGTGCACACACAGTTCTGTGCAGTTTTGGACCTTGGATAATAATACATCTGATGTATTTGTAAGCAGAATTGTGAACTTCACTGACGTCATTGCTAAAAGGCCATCACTTATTCCACAGCAGAAAAAAGCCCAGAGGTTCAGCAAAGGAATACTTAAACTTGTTACGGAAACTTGGGTTCTCTTTGTATTTGTACCTAACGGGGGCTGTACTCCTCACAGAGAGCTTTCCTACAAAGTTTACTGAAAGCGTGTTTGGTTAAGCAGACATGAGCTTGCTCATGTCCCTGCACAGTGGAGAGATGGGGTGCTGTAAGTACCTGCAAGGAGCTGCCAGTAGGACATGGACAGGGCGTGGTGCTCCACCTGCGGCTTTTCCTCTTCTCCTCTCTATCACATCCACTTCTGCTTCTCATTTTAAAATCTTTCCATCAGCGGCTGGGCGCGGTGCCTCAAGCCTGTAATCCCAGCACTTTGGGAGGCCGAGGCGGGTGGATCACGAGGTCAGGAGATCGAGACCCTCCTGGTTAACACGGTGAAACCCCGTCTCTACTAAAAATACAAAAAACTAGCCGGGCTTGGTGGCGGGCACCTGTTAGTCCCAGCTACTCGGAGGCTGAGGCGGGAGAATGGCGGGAACCCGGGAGGCGGAGCTTGCAGTGAGCTGAGATCCGGCCACTGCACTCCAGCCTGGGCGACAGAGCGAGACTCCATCTCAAAAAAAAAAAAAAAAAAAAAAAAAAAAAAAAAAAAAAAAAATCTTTCCATCAGCTTATGGCATTCCAAGACTTCAGGATCATTTGACCATGTACCTTAATAAGGGCACATGTTTAAAATAAATTATAATTATTTGCATCTTAGATTGAGCTAAAAAGCATTCACAGGAAGAGGGTCTGAGAATGTGAAGGGGGCCACATGAGTCTCCTGTGAAGGAGAGAGAGCAAAGGATGCACACTGAGAGCCTGACTTTGAGGTCCTGAGATTGTGTGAAACAGCCGGAGAATCCCCTGTTTTACAAATGAGCTGCGTCCCTGGCCCAAACACAAAGATCTTTCCTCCAGTCAGGAGGCCCAGGGACTCTGAGGCAGGCGGCTGTCTGCATCCGGGACCTGCAGCCGACACAACACCTGCTGTGACTGTCTACACAGCCTCTTACATCTGACTGTCTACACAAGCCTCCTGCACCTGACTGTCTACACAAGCCTCCAGCAGATGGCTTTCTACAAGGGGCCCATGAAACTAGTAGTCTGCGCAAAGCCCCAGAAGGAAGAGGTGTTTTCAGAAGATAGCAATGCACCCACTGGAAACCCAGCAGGGATGAAGGAGGAGAGTGGAGCAGAAGGAAACTGGCAAAACTGGGGCTTCCCAGGAGGGCTCCAGCAACCTTGGGTTGGAGACGTTAGGGTAGCAGTTCACCCAAAAGTCCTGTGATTTGGCAAGGGTGCAGCTGTGTTGTGCTCTGGGAGGACATTCTGGTGGTGGGTGTGAAGCAGCATGGTAAAGGGAGGCTTTGAGGCAGGAGGCTGGTGTTGAGGATTCATAAAGGGCAGAGGGTAAGCAGCAGCAGGGGATGGGAGAGGCAGGACAAGAGAGTAAAATGAGGCCAGTGGGCAGATGAGCATCCTTTTTTTAAATTGCCGTGTGTTTTCCTATCAAAACTGCTGAAAAGAAAATGCTCAATCTCATATGAGATTGTGACTTATGACATCTGTTATTTCTTCTTCTTCCTGTAAAGTCTCTCGACCTGGAGCATAAATTACTACTTGCACAGTGCATCCTTTTTGAACAAATCTGGTGTCTTCCACAGACATACAGGGTAGCCACAGTCAAGAAGTAAGCAGATAGGGTGCCGGATGAGGTGTTGCTCTGGACCACACAATAGGCAAAAGGCATCCAGGAGTTGTTCTAAATACACAACTCAAGATAGCAGTGGCTGTGTTGCCCTGGAGCCAATGAGGACCCTTAAGAAAGCTGTCTTCCCTGTAGGTTTGCAGTGGGTTTTGATGGTCTCATTTCTAGTGCATTTAGATTCATAAGCTGGATTGCACAGAAACACAATGAAATCCAACAAGAAATTATCAGAAGCTCAAGTTACCATCTCATGAGTCCAGCAACACTTGAGCTGAAAGTGAGAATTTTAAGGGAACTCTAATCCATCAGCCACAAACAATGTATCCAACACGTACACATTTGAATGTAGCTTGCACAGGTGGCTCCAAGTGCCAAATCTCAGTGAAAACCCTCAGGCCCAGAGCTGTTCCTTTGATTGCATCACATTGTTTCCCCCCTTTTCTATCTGTGAACACTTAAAAACATCCTCTCGTTGGAGAGGCTGCTTGGAGTGAGTCCACAAATACATGCTGTGTTTATTTCAGGTCAGTGAAAACCTAGCAATTCTCCCTGGACCATGAATCTTGCATCCTTGTAAGTCAAGGAGACCTCAGGGTTATATGGAAAAGTCTGGAGTCCATTTCAAGAGTGAGTGAGGCATTGCATTCTAGACCTGCCTCCTGCTGCAGGAGGAGGCCATTCCAAGGATGCTGGGAAGGACCAAGTTCCACCTCATTTTGCCTGGCGGCCTGAATGCTGCCTAAATTTTTCACTGTGAGGCTTTTATTTCTTATTTTCTCAGCCTTGGTTCATCAACTTTTAGAAAAACATCAGTACCAATTCCTGGGTCCACTCCTAGCCCACTGAGCTCCAATCTGCTTCCCAGTGGCCCCAATGTCCAGCCAGGCTTAGGGACCCTTGCTTGAGACATGAAGGCACCGAATGTGGATGGTGAGTGACTCACACATGCTGACTGTCAGTAAATCCATGCTGAGTTAAAATGATCATGTTTAAATGGTAGCATTTACTTACTCATTAGAAGAGTACACAATTCAAGAACAGACTTTCTTAGAGAAAGGAAAGAACAGGGAGGCTTGGAAGCCCACCAAGCGAAGAGAGAAATGTTGAAATGAATATTGAGATTCCTGTGCTGAAAGACAGGGTTTGTCTACTTTGTATGTTACCATAGGGTGATTCTGGATGAACGAAGGCTGTGTAACCCTTCATCTCCATCCATGAAAGATGTTTGGATGTTTGAGTTTAGTTATGTGAATTCTGACCCAGCTTCCCCCTACTGCACTCCAGAGCTCCAAGCTATGCATAAAGAAAAGCCTCACTTGGCAAATATTTTTCAATATGTTTCATCAATATTAAGTTTTCTAGATTTTGGTAAATGAAAATTAAGAATGCCTAGTCAAATTAGAATTTCAGATAACCAACAAAACTTAAATGTAACTGGTTGTCTTGTATTTAGCAACTCTGTGCTTTACATATACTTATATGTTCATGTTTGAATATTTATGTATCATTTCTGTTTTTATTGCACTGTACTTTTATTGTACTTTTTATTTGTCTCAGATATCTAAGGTGTGCTTCTGAAATTAGGAAGGGATCTGTTTTTGTGCCACACAAAATCAAAACCCATAGAAAGTGCAACACAAAGAGTGAACCCTAACATAAACCGTGGATATACTTGATCATAACGTGTCAATATTGGTTTATCAATTGTAACAAGTGCACCACACTAATGCAAGATGTGAATAATGGGAAAACCTGAGCGTCAGGTTATCTGGGAACACGACATTTGCTATGCATTTTTCTCTAAACCCATAACTTCTCTAACAAATAAAGTATTTTTTTAAAAAATCAAACATACAACATGTATAAACACATGCTAATATATCTTATTTTTTATATGATGTAAGCAGAATCTGGCGTCCTGGGTGTAAAGTTAGAAGGAAACTGAGAATTGAGCTGAATGCCAGGCCCCATGACCCTGGTGAACTGCTGCTAAGATGCTCCCCAGCAACTAGTGGAGCTTGGTAATTGTCTGAGATTTGAACTCAGAACTCAGAAGCCCAGACTGTAGCAAAAGGTACCTCTGAGTCTACCTGTGCTGCACCCAGGTTAAAAGGAAGTAGAAATTGGAACTATTAACCTCAAGGAAGAAAAAAATTTCCACTCCGTACCCTTCTCCAGGCCGCCGTTTTCCCCGTGGGGCAGCTCTGAGGTTTTGCTGTGCTCCTTGGCCTCCTCCCATCTGAACTGACCTTCTCACCCTCTCAGCCCACACCATGGGTTCCTAACCTCTAGTGTCGTTGAAACCAACATCCCAGTCTTCCCCCAAGCCCCTGTGTCACACCTTGGCATTTACTCCTCCCAACAGCCCTCAGGTGGGTGATGTGTGCAGGTGGGAGAACAAGGTTCAGCAAGGATGTCTGCAGCCTTGCCCTCCACTGGGTCCTGGTGAAGCACTCTATCCCTGAGTTCACACCTGGGATCTCCCAAATGTATGCTCTTCCCATTACTCTGTCCCCTTCTGCTATGATTTCTGAGACCTCTTTCATCTCAGGGATCAAATTTTAGAATTAAAACAATTCAACTTCATTATAAAATATATAAAATAATTATAAAATAATTAAACTTTTATTGAAAACTTTTATGGATAAGTTATAGAGTGCCTTGTGTCTTTAAATTTTAACAGAAAACTTTGAATATGCTAGAAGAAAAATATTTTTTGTAAAATCACAAATAATTTAGTTGTTTTTACTTCTTACATTTGATTTACTATCAATTCTTGATGAAGATATATTTAAATGTATGCTTTGAGAAGGATCACTTTTTAATTTTTGAACCACCATCGTCAACACACAAATTATGTGAAAATCTTGGTTGCTACAGGATATGGAGTGATCCCATGTTTTCAAAGGCAAAATGTTTGATAGGATAAATATGTAATTTATGAATTATTCTGTCTTTATTTTTTTTACAAATCCTAACATTACTACCCCCTCAGAATAGAATGCCAGACGTGCATAAGAATCATGAAATCTGGTCCTCTTTGATATGCTGATGACTTCCATGCAAATCATGCTTTGCACATATTTTGTGATTTTTCTCATTTGAAAACGTATTTTCCAAGGCAGGAGGATAAGCATATTGTATATAAACATATGGTATCTAGCAGCTGACTTACAAGTCGTCAGTGTTCAGACACATAGGGCCTCATTTGTCCTCTTGTCCTGGTCCCCACTGCGGCCATCCCTGGTGGTGGATAGATGGACACCATACAGTGGTGGTCTGTGGAAGTGGGCAGACCACAGCCAGGGTGGAATCAGCCTGACCCATGGCCTGCTCATGCCTGTGGAACCCCAAAACCTGACACTGGAAGTAGCTCTGTTCACTCATGAAAAGCCTCAGGTGTGGTTCCTGGTCACTTTGACATCCACATGGGCAGCAAGTGACAAGTGAACACAGAAAAATACCTGCATTATTGACCAGCTATTCTCCAGCTGAGTTAGAAGAATCTTGCAGGCAGAGGGATCAGTCTGTTCAGGCCAGCTAAGAAAGGAAAGAGCTCAGTGTTCAGAGGTTCAGAGAAGTGACAGGACTGGCAAGGACAGAGGGCAGAGACAGGCAGACCCTGGACACGTTTCTGTGCCCGCTGGCCTTCTTTGACTTCATCTAACTAACAAGGAGCCCTCTGTAGACCCAGCTACGTGGGGCAAAGTGGCACACTGGAGGAGATGGGCTTTCAGGGGGAGTCATTTGGGCCACTCGAATGAGCCACACTAGCAGGTCTCAAGTGTTGTCCCCACCAAGACCATAGGAGTCGATGGTGAGCACCCACTTCCCCAGCCCCATCTCCCGCCTGTCCTGTAGGGCAACTGTCCAAAGACAGGGCTGTGGACCATGCCTGCGTGGTCACCCATCCTACTCCATCTCATGTCCACCCATAGTAACCAGTACCTGGCCCCAAACATTCCACCTGAGGCTGCCAGTTCTTGTAGGAAGTGGCCCCAGTGCCAGAACAACAGCTTTCCTAGGCTTCGGAACACTGAGACGATTTAGGGCCATCACTGATCTTTACCCACCAGAGAAGTTTTTCACCAGGGGCTTTTCCTGACTTCAAAGTAACAGCCAGGTTAAGGGAACCCCTGGCCTGGGAGTGTCCCCCTGCCCACCCCCTGCAGCCCACAGCCCACCTGTCCTGCCTGCTGCTAGGCCTCCTCCCACTCCTCCTGGCCTTGTTTGCACTGAAAAGTTGGGGCGCATGGGCTGTGCACCTGAATGTATTATGTGCTTCTGCTTAAAGATCATAAAGTCAGTAAATTGTTTAAAATATAACTCATTTGAGGGTCTAGCTCCTGCAAAGTCTATTTATCTTCTTTCAAAGCTTGCCTTAACTCAGCCCCTTCCTTTATAAAACAGTCCAGCTCCATAGAAATTTTAAACAAACTGTCTCTCTCCTCTGGGCTTGGGCTCAGGCCCCTCCCCCTCACAGGCCTGCCTGGAAGAAGCAGGTTGGGCCCCTCAGCCACTTCTGTTTATATCTGGGCCCATTATCATGAAGGGCACTTTTATTTGAGGAGTTGAGTATTACATTAGCATTATAAAACAAATTGTTTTTCCATTGCTTGAGAGCCAGGGAGAATAAACCTGGACGGGCCATGGCCTCCTATTTAAATAAACGAACGTCATCTTTGGGTACTAAGGAGCCTGATCCGCCCCCCGTTGCCCGCTTGGGCCAAGTTGTCCTCCAGGCTGCCTCCTTGGTCCCCTGGCCTTCCGGGCTCAGTGGGCTGTTCCCAGGGAAGCCTCCATCGTCTCTCCATCCCAGCTGTGCAGTGACCCCAAGAGTTCAATAGCAGAAAGGATAGGGCTCATCACAGTGCCCTGGAACCCAGAGGTTACAAAGCTCACAGCCTTCCCCATCTGACCTTCACCACCCCAGCCTCACGCTCGGGTCTCCCTCCTTCTGTGCCTCCGGGGCCGTCTCCCCACCTGCGGGAGGCCAGATGGGTGGCTCCTGAGACCCTCCGCCTGAACTACCGACTCCCAAAACCCCCCGTCGAGGCCGCCAGAGGTTGCGGAGGGTGAAGCCCATAGGCCTGGACGCCCAGGCCAGGGAGAGGAAGGAGCGGGGTAACGGCTGCGGCTGGAGACCCTCCTCTGACTCCCCAGGCTACCGGGTAGGCCTACTGTGGGATGGGACTCAGGCGACCAGACGCACTCTCCGTCGCCTCCAACTCGGCCGCTGACTCCGCTGTGTCCCCTTTGATCCATCACCACCTCCAGGCAGCCCTCCAGCGAGTTCTGGTGGCGCCGAGCGCTTCGAGGCGGCTCAACGCGCTTTGTTGGGCCTGTAAAATCCGGCCTGTCGCATAAACTCCCTGAAGAAGAGAACAAACTTCCCAGACCAGTGACCCGCGGGGAGCGGTGCAGACACCGCAGCAACCCACCCGGAGCCCTCCGACCCTTCCTCCGTGTGCCTAAGGGGCGTCCCCAGAGGTGTCGCCTGCAAGGCGGCCGCGTACGTCGTTCTCAGTGCGGGTCCAGGGGACAGCGGCGGGGTCGGTGGTACGGCCTGGGGTCCCGTCGGTGTCCACTGCGGGCCCGGGCGCTGGGGTCACAGATCCGGGCTACACAGCTCGAGCCGACCGAACGCTGCCGCCGGAGCGGTGGAAAAGCGCGGGGCAGGCCGGCCTCGGGCTGTGGAGCTCTGCTGCCTAGCGCAGCAGAAATACGGTGTGCAGGCAGGACCCGAAACAGAAGAGACCGGAGGGACTGGCGAGGAGGCGAAGGCTGGCTGCGGCGGGAACCCGGGCGCTCCGCACCTGCCCTGGTCCCGGGGACCCTGAGCCCCGCCGCCGTCGCCGCCAGGCCCCGCGATCGTCCTGAACCCGGACCAGGCGCTTTCGGTTTCCCGGCGCTCTGCGGCGCTGCTTTGTTCACCCTGCGCGCGCGGTCCCCAGAGTCCCGGGCTGCTGGCCTGAGGCTGAGGGCAAGGGGACGAGGCGAGCACCCGGGGTCAGCCACGGAGGGGTCCCGACCACCACGGGAGCAGGGGGACTGGGAGGCAGGACATAGCGGGAGGCCGGGGTCAGGGCTGGAGGAACTCGATGGGTTCTGCTGCGGCTTCAGGCGCGGGGTATGGGGTGGGGCCAGGAAGGGGGCTGAAGCCCGCGACCAGAGCTGGGGGTGCCAGGAGCGGGGCTTCCAGGGGGGCTGGAAGGTCCTCGCGGTTCTTGCGGTCCGGTTGGTGGCCGCGCGTCCCCGGGAGCCTGGCTGCATTCCCCTCTAAGGAGGCTTCGAAGGGCCCGACTGGGTTTCCCCTCCAGGGCACGGGGTCCCAAAAGCGGCGTCGAAAACTCATGAACAACCGTCCCAGGTCTGGGGCCGCCGGGGCAGTCGTGGCGTGGGGGGCGTCTTGCCGGTCGGGTTGACTTCATGGTCTCGGTCTGCGGCCTCCCTGGCCTCGTTTTCCAAGTGAGCCTCGGCCCAGGGCTCCCAGTCAGCACCTTGGGGCTGCAGAAGGCGGGCGGTCACGCCGGGGTGGAGGCCAGGAGGCGGCTCACCCCGTCTCCAAGCTTCCCTGACCTGCGACTATTCGGTTCTCCCGCCTGGTCTTGGTGGTTGCCTTTTAGGGCCTCGGTGTGACCAACTAAGCAGACACACTCAGAGGCAGCGCCGCACTTGGGGAGGCAGCAGGGCAGAAATGGGACTGGAGGTGAAGGAGTCCTCCTCAAATCGGACAGTCCCGGGGCTGGAGAGCTGGGAGCAATCCAGTTCCCTGAAGAAATGATTGCAGCTGCTCAGGCAAAACACGTGGGCCGGGAACCAACCCTGGGTGGGCGTTTAAGGGCTTGAGCCAGCTTCTGCCCCGCAAGACTCCCCCGGGAGCGCGCCTGCGGAGAAGGACGTGGGCCAGGTGGAAAGTGGTCTGGAACTCCGGAAGAACGCGGGCAGGGCACCAGGCAGGCAGCCGAGCCAGCGCCTCCAGCTCCCGCACCTTCCGCCCAGGGTCTCCAGCACCGGGGAGGGCGACGGCGGCGACAGTGCAGGGTCCCCCTTGAGCGCACTGAGGAGCCTGTCTCGGAGTTGAGACCTCCTCGCCCCCTCTGAGCTTACTGAGCACCAGGCGGGCAGACCCGGACTCCCCAGGACGCTGACTTGACCCCACCTAATCTGGTCACTCACCTCCTAACCTTTCAGGGTCCAGGAGGACCCGCGTCCTGCCCCACCTTGCTGGGTGCAGAGCCGGGTGCACGCGGGACCCGCACCCGCACTGGGCGAACACGCAGCGCCCTTCCTGGTCTCAGGCCCAGCCGGACCGCAACGCAGCTATTAGTAAGGCCTAAAAACAAAGTCCTCCCCGAAGCCCACCTTTCCCCAGTAAGAAGATGTCAAGGGTTAAACCGTTCGATTTGCCCTTTTACTCGATCTTAGAGGGAAGAGGCAAGAACTCCTGGCACCTTTATGGGCCTCAGACCTGTGGCTGCTGCCAGCAGTCTCAGTCCCACTAACTTTGATCAGCCTTATTAATTCCAGCTGTGCTCTATTTGTTTGTCATTTTCTCCTTTTCCTCTGGAATCATTATTTATAGCAGGAAAAAAAAAAAAAAAAAAAAAAAAAAAAAGGCCACTGTTAGAATGGAGGCAAGGAGGGAATTTCTGAGAACCACTGGGTGAATGTATTTTCCTTTAAGGTCACCAAAAGGAGGGGAGGTTTAGGTGAGTCTTTAGTCTTAGGAGCTCTTCTTTGAATTTATTACTCAAGAGCATAAACTAATTACCAGATCAGAGAAATGAAAAAAAAAAATTCCCTAAAATAACCCAAGGTAATTATAACCGTGTTGTTGACACTAACGATTAATAATTGATCAGGAGTCACACGCAATAAATTGTCAATTTATCTCCCCACAAAAATGCCAGTGCTTGTGTAGCATTGTGTTTTGTTTCTTCCCTCTGGGTATTTTCTGTGAATATGGAGTCTGTATTGGAGGCAGCCCCAAACCTCACAGTCAATTCTTAAAGAGTACTAGATTTCATTTATTTTCAGCTCCATATAGAACAAAGTAACATTAGAACACCTTTTAAAAATACTTTTCTTTATTATCACGGGGCCAGAGTTAAACAAACAAAAAAACATTCTTCCTCTTTCCTTTTATCTTGGATTGCGCAAATACAAACAAGATACTTCCTTTCTTCATTGTATTAGCAATATAGTCCTCCTAAATTGTGTCTTCAATTATTATACTTCTTAGAAAGAGAGAGAACACTCTGTCTTCACGGTAAGAAACACAAGACTATTCTCTATTCTAAGGGTGGAGGGGACAGAGGTGCTGGTTGAGGCCAAATCCATCTGTTTCCAGGGATGCAGCTGAAGGGAGAGGCTGCCGCATACAAGTAGGGTGTCCCCTTCCTAAAACTGGGGCTCCACGTGTTTTCTCTTCCACCCATCAATGGTTGAGGTCCAAGTGCATATTGTTGAAAACCGGATTCATAGCCTTCTAGCCCAAGCAAAGGGGAGGGCTAGTGAGTGCTTTCATTATGGCCAATAGGAAGTAATTTTCAGCAACTGGAAAATTATATTGTCATAGATTACTTCTCCTTATAATTAGCCTTTAAAATATCTGTAGGGATTTGTCACTTGCATAAAGGTTTGAAAATACATCAAAGGGACATGTTCCCCTTGCGATTTGTAGAAATTCAAATGATGTTAATGATAATAACCACATAGCACAGACGGTTGTGTGTTGTTCCCAAGATAGCCTCTTGGGTTAACGCCTTCAAAAAAATAGTTAAAATATTATTTTTGTAAAAGCAGTTTAAAACATATATTTAATAGATCGATTTATATTTTAATTTTTAATCTAAATGAATATTTTCCTTGGGATTCTCCAGGCACTGGGCAACTAAATAAAAATTATATAGTGATAATTACTGGTTACTGTTACTTGGATGAAACTTTCTCATAATTCGGTTCAGAGTGTTATTGAACTTTGAAAACGCCTCTAAGTGGACCACAAATTGGTTTGGAATAATTTTTTCTAAATTGATGTCTGTTTAATTGGGTTGTAACAGTGATAGTTTAGGATGTACATTTACTTTGTAGTTAAAAAAACAAAGGGTCCACTTTACTTTTAGCTGCCTCGATAAGTATTTAAATGCAATTGTAAATGATCCGAAAACGCGCACGGGTTTGGGAGGTGGCTATTTGATCTCTGTGTTTCTTCGCAGTGGTTCGCGCCTCCCAGAGTCCGCAGAGATCTAATAAATACGTAAGTTAAGGAGAGCCTCGAGGGAACCCCGAGCCCTTCCCCGCCACTCTCCCATCTCCAGAATGAGATCCGTGGCGGCCTGGCGATGGGGTTCTGGGGAGGCGCACCCCTGGCGGGCTACCCTGAGCCCAGGCTCAAGGCTGCCCCTGTAGGCCCCCAGCACCCAGCCCCCTTCCTCTCTCTCCGCTCCCCGCCCCTCCTTCCTCACATCAGACAAAGGTGGATGAAGTTCTTTTCAAGTTTCAAAGGCAGTTGCTGGGCAGCTTTGCAGAAACAATAACTCTTTTATTGGGAACAAATGTTGACATTTGACGGGCGCGGGAGGCAGCGCCCGCGCCGGCCGCCGGGCAAGCGCCCCGGTGCTCTCGGCAGCGCCCGGCCCCCGGGGCCCACCTGAGATTAAAGCGCGAATTCCGATAAATCAGCTCTAAGGAAACCCTGGGCCGCGGAGAGCAGAAGGGGGCTGTCGCGGATCCACCACGCGGGCGCCGGACCGCGGTGCCCGGAGCGCGCCCAGGCCTGCACCCGCAGCAAAGCCAAGGCTGCCGCCCCAAAGCCCATCTGCTCCTGGTTGCCCCGTTTTGCCGGCGTCTCCCCGGCCTCAGTCAACAACAGCAAACGTGTATCTTGGAGGGCTAGGTAATTTCTGACTATGAAATTTTTCAAGCAAAAATAAAATTCAGACCCCATTAGCTTCCCTCTCCAGTGAAAGATAACTCTCTCTCTCCTTCCTTCCTCATTCATCTTTCCCGATGACCAGCATAGAGAGAAGCTCATAAATCACTCTACCCCATTTCTTTAAAAAGATCCCTCTAAACACCTGCAGGTTTTATGTTCTTAGTGTGTATTTTAGAAATCAAGTTCTCTAGAAGGAAATTCAGGTCAGGAGACAGAGTGGGTAAGTTATGGAAATCTTTAATAATTTGTTGGGCATATAAACATCAAAGAAGCTTCCTTAGCCTTAGCTAATCTCCTGAGCTGCTTTGAGTTTTCACCAATTGAAATGTGCATGTCCTTCCAGAGAATGGAGTTGTGTGTGTGTGTGTGTGTGTGTGTGTTGAAAGGGAAAAGGGATCGCATGTTCAGGTAAAACAATCTTCCCTGTTCCAAAGCGAGGCGGCTTTTACCCCTGCTCCAATGCCTGAACATAAGCGCAAAGGTTAATTTTGGCTTGGCTTTTCCACTCCCACACTTAAGAAATGTACTGCCTTAAATGTTGTATCTTCATTAGAGCACATGATCTTTCCGTGTTTATTTTGTTAAATATTGTTAACTTTCATACTTCTCACAGAAGTCTTCCAATTACTCTAATTATAACAGTACATACAGCAGAGACATTGCTGCCTTGGGCAATTTATTTCCTGCTAATTTAGGAAATATGGGTAATATTAATAAAAGTAAACTACATAAGACCTTCAGACTACAATCTGAAATGCTTCCTGAAGGGGAAAATCATTATCTCTATGAAAAGTCTACGAAGGTTTTATTTCTAAAACCAAAACAAGCAAACATACTCAATCCCCCTTTTATCTCTCCAGACCTCAGATTTGTTTGTTTCCAGATACACTGCCACAGAGTGGCAAAGCTTCCCAAGTGAAAAATCTTTCCTCCTGCTAATAGATAGCTCAGCTCCAAACATGTTCATATCTATTACTAGGAGAGGCAGAGAAGACAGAAAAATAGTTCTCCACCCCAGAGATTTACTTTGCATCTGACCTCCAAATACTTAAGTATTTAAAACCAATAAAATGCATAAGAAATAACAGAAAACAAAAACCTGGTTCTGCCTCTCTTCTCCACAGTCAAACCAATCACTCCTCCCCATCAGTATGACTCTGTGTCCAGTTAACAGTCCCCTGGCTTGGCCTCAAATATCTAAGATTACTTTCAAATACCCTTTCTAACAAGACCCCAGCAAGAGGCCACTAATTTCTATGGCAAAAAAAGCCACTAGAGAGAGATCCGTTTGTCAATATCAACTGGTCCAGCAATTTCCCATCCTCAGACACATTGGCCTATCCGAGCTGGCAGATGTTTAGACAAGATTTTATAAATTGTTCAATATCAGCCCATAATGAACCCCAACTGACCATTCCAAAGCAGCTAAAAGCATCCCAGACCTCCCCTGCTGGGATCCAATAATGCTCTCATGCTGCAACATTATTAATCATGGAATAAAATAGATGAACCTCTTGAAAAATAAGTGTATGATTGATTAAAGGGCAATCTAAGAAGCTATTATTCTTGTTTTATGACCGTAAGTTATATTCACTCAATTTATCTTTTGAGAGGAAATAAATGATTGTTCATTTCTTCTCTGAAATTATATTATATGGATATCCATATAATTTTGCTGAAAATTAAAGTGACAGGCTTGCTACTTTTATGATACTAATCAAAGGGGATATGTTACTTGACTACAAATTTTAGGCTTGTCCTATAATTAGAAAGTAAGTAACACAATAAAGAGGCAGTAGTCTAAGGTTGTTTAAAGGTTTCTCTTCCCCCAGGGTAAGAGTAAGAGCCACTGAAAGGAAAGTAAGTCCCTCCCCCCAGATCCTCACCCTAGGTTTAATGTGCATTATAGGAAAAGGAGAGTTAAGAAATCCTTCCATAAATTTGAATAATTAGGCCAATTTGGATAATTCAGGCTTTAAAAAAACAATTATTTCCATCAGTAATTTATTGCTGGGAGGGTGTAACTCTCCATTATCAATATTATTCTCCAGTTTGGTTTACTAAGGAGGTTCAAGAAGCCAGCATCAGAAATAAATATAAAATGCATAGGGTGTCAGATCATTTTATTTTGCCAAGTTTTAAAAATTTACACTAACAAGTAATTAGCATACTCAGGGCACAAAAATCTTTTTTTTTTGTTTTTTGCAATACATATATAGAAATCATCTAGAGCACATGTTTCTCCTGATTGTATACTTCTCTTCCATCTGATTTTTTTTTTTTTTTTTTTTTTTTTTT
>NW_016816648.1:95276-131999 GCF_001698545.2 Rhinopithecus bieti
TTTTTTTTTTTTTTTTTTTTTTTTAATGATCAGGAAAGGAGAGTTTATTTCACACAGCTTTTCATTAAAAAGGTGAGATCAGATCACCTGGAGGTTATCACTGGAGCTCCACCCCAAATCATTCTTCTAGGAAAAATAAGCCCCAAACACCATATTATTGTAGACTAGTCTGTTTTTATTTACAATTTAAGATATAAATTAGTAAAGAATTCGTGTTAAACAACCAACAAAGATTGTATAACCAGCAATGTTCAAATAAAACCAGGCAGAATTTATTTACAAAAGTTTAGATTCCATTGCAATACAACTTGCATAAATTACTAGAAGCTTTATATCATTATAAAAATAAATATCAAATTTGTTTCCACTTCTGAAGTACTCAAGTTCTTCAATCACGTTTTATTTCTACTGTGTACATCTTTTACAAATAAACTTTACAGTAAATCCTATCACACCTATAGAATATATACCGTGGCAATGAAGTGATCAATTCAAGATATCCTGAGAAAAACAGATTGTTTTCAAAAGTCACACATACATAGGGGAAACTATACTATGCCAACAAATTCACGTATGTCCAACAATAGTCTGTTCCAATTGTTAGAGTCTGTGGGTTGACAGTGCTGTGTGGATCCTTCTCTTTTACAGTGGCACAAGATGTGGTCTGGATTTAGACATCTGTTTGTTGTATCTGTAAATTTATGAGCTTGGGAAGGGAGAATGGCCTCCTGACTTTTTTTTTTTTTTTTTTTTTTTTTCCAAAGCAATTGTGACACCTACCTGTGGACCAAGGAAAAACCAAATCATCCCCAATCTTTCAGTTCCACACCAACACCATTATAAAAACGAGTTGATCTGAAGTGGTTCTACCTCTTTCTTATCTTCAAGATCTACACTTAGTAATTCTGACTCGTTGCAAAGCAACAAATGTTTTCAGATGCTGTTGTGAGCCCCAGGAGAATGTCAGAGTCCTGTCCGCTTGACATGGGTGCAGGGAGGTTGGGAAGGGCTGATAAAAGACTCGGATGCCTTGTGTCTCTTCAGTCTTATTTCGCAAACATCATCTATAAAGATTTTTGCTACTCCGAGTTTTGGTAGCCCAAGCTCATCAAAGCATGTGTGTATTATGTGTCTAGCATAGTAAAAATGGCTCTAAATTGCATACGAATGCCCAGATTGTAATAATCTATTGTTTCAAAAGAAAACAACAGTAGTGTGTAATATATATATATACACACATGTACCATATATACACACATATATATATTACACACACACACACATATATATTTTCTTTCCCTAGGTAAAGGAGTGATAGAACTTGTGCCAAAAAGAGGGAATCTATAAAACAGAAAAGATAGTTTCCCCCTTGAGGAAAGAAAAGACTGGACAAGATTGAAATGCTCTGTCTTCTAACCCCATGACCAGAAGCAAGAAAAACACATTAAGCAAGCTGGTGCTGGGAGGCTCCAGAGGGTCTGGGAAGCACCAGGGTGCCCACTTACTTGCATTGCTGTGCTCGGCCCTTCTATAGGTAGGGCTGGACGCCCCCGCCAACCACGGTGCAGCCCTCGCTGGCATCTGTCAGGGGAGTGGGCAGTTAGTCAGAACCGATCCCACAGCCTGCTGACTGCGCAGACCACCGTGCACCCACCATCCTCCACTCCCGGGCAAACAGCAGTTTGGGAAACCGACTGTCTTCAGGGCTGCTATCTGAGACGACTTTTGGTGATGTTCCCTAGTTCTTAACTTTCCCCCTTGAGCTCCTCCTTCGGGTAGCCTGACTCAGGAGCAACAGAGGCAATATAGAACAGGGGGAAAAAAATGGTTTTCTTTCAGAACAACAACAAAAAGCGGAAAAAACGTTTGATTTTCTCTTTTGAAGACAAACGCCTCTGAGAGTAACTGGAACTTTCTGTTTGCTTCTAGCCAACGGCAGAAAAGCAGATTCAACTCTGACTCCTTAACCAATAAGACACCGAAACACACCCAGGCTCATTAGGGGGACACGCTGTAATTGGAATTTCGTGGCAATCTGGGTTTGCCGAAACTAGGACAGCCAAGATAATAATAGTCAAAATAACAGTAAATTAAGTAAAAATAAATAATAACACGGCAAGTGTAAAAAGAGGGCCGCACCTTCTTTGGCTTCCATCTCGCCCTCCGCCCTCACTCTGCTAATTCTGGGTCCCAGGAGCGGTCCCCTGGATCTTCTTCCCGGACCCTCCCCCGGGTCTCCCGAGCGCTCCGCCTCCCCGGGGCTGGCTCTCCCTCCCCTCCCGGGCGCCCCCGGTCGCGGGCTGCCTACCTTTCTTGGGCTCGTAGCCGCCGCCCGGGGGCCGGTAGTGGGACTCGAGCGGGTGCGCGCCCGCCTTGCCCGCGTCGCTGGCTGCCTTGGGCGCGGCGTGCAGGGCCTCGCCAGGGGCCGCGGCCGCGGAGTTGTACCGCAGGAGGCCCTGGCCCTGCAGCGCCGCGTTCAAGTTCCCGTAGTTTGTGTAGTTGCCGTAGAAGGGCGACGTGTAGTACAGGGGGCGGCCTAGCAGCGGCGAGGCAGGGTAGGGCGAGCCTCCCGGCGGTGCCCCGGATGAGGCCGGCGCGGCGGCTACGGGCAGCCCAGGTGGCCCGCAGCCCGGGCCAAGGCTCGGCTGCTTGAGGTCCGACGTGGCGATCTCGGCCAGCGACCACAGCTTGGGCTTGCTGGCGGGGGGCGGCGCGCCCGGAGACGTCCGGCTGCCCTGGGGCGTCTTGCCGCCACCGCGGGGCGCAGCCTCGGGCGGGGGGCTCAGCAGCGGCGCCTCCAAGCCGGTGAGCGGCGACGAGGTCACGGGCTTGGGCGGCGCCAGGCCCCGCTCGCCCTCCTCGTCGTCGTCCTCGTCGTCCTCCAGGTCGTCGTACTTGTCCTTGCACTCGGAGCCCGATTCGCACAGGGGGTCCCCGGCACGGCAAGGAAGCTTCTCCCCGTCCGACTCAGCCGAGCACGAGTGATCCGTGAGCGAGTCCACGTGCAGGCTGATCCCTGCGGGGGCGCGGGCACGGTGGGTGGCACCAGGGGACAGCGCAGGCACCTGGAGCCCCCTCCGCCCCTTGTCCTGCGGCACTGGGCCCTCCCCATAGGACCCCTCACCTCGCCCCCACCCGGCCACGTGACAGGGGGAGCCTGATCTCCCCGGGCAGCGCCCCAGGAATCGCTCGCTCAAATCCCGGCGACCCCAGACCCATGCGGGGCGGCTGGGGCTCGGACCCGGACCTGGGATGTCCGGTGGGCAGCGTCCTCCCGACCTTAGCTCTGCGCCCCGCCTGGGAAGAAAGCGCCCCGAGACCTTGCGCCGGCCGCTGCCCGCTCACCTTCGTCCTCCGCCGAGGTCTCCGTGCCCTCCTGCGCCTTATCGGGACTCTCGTCCTTGCTTCTGGCCGCATCGCCCTCGTCCTCATCCTCATCCTCGCTTTTGTTCCTCGGGGCCCAGGTCATCTTGTTCTCCTTCTTGAGGCGCCGGCGCGCGTTGGCGAACCAGGTGGAGACCTGGGTGAGGGTCATCTTGGTGATGATGGCCAGCATGATCTTCTCGCCCTTGGTGGGGTAGGGGTTCTTGCGGTGCTCGTTGAGCCAGGCCTTGAGCGTGGCCGTGGCGTCCCGCGTGGCGTTCTTGCGGTACGCGGGGTCGTTGAGCTGGTACGGGTAGGCCGCGCTGCCATACGGGTGGTAGCTGATGGCGCCGGTCATGCCGGTGGTGTGCGCGTCGTAGGGTGCGCCCTGGAACCAAAAGAGCCTGTGAGTGGAGTGTGCAGAGAGCCAGCGAGCAACCAGCCGGAGGATGCCGCCCCTCCGCCAGCCCACGGCCACCGTTCCCCCGTGAGTCTCTGGCTCTGGGGCTGCGCTTCCCGCGGCAAAAGAGCAGGAAAAACGCAGTGTGGTTCGGGACCAGCTGTTGATCACAAAAAGTATCATAGTTTTATTCTCGAATTTTAAACTATTTCTCTTTCCTAAAATGACCCATCTTCCCCCAAGTGTTCCGGAGCTGCGCGTGGCGATGTACACAAACCCTCGCACGTGCACGCACACAGGCCCACAGGTAGCTCTTTGATATCTAAATTTCTGCCGTTGCCTGGAGTGCCGCTGCCTCCCCCTACTCCCTCTTCCCCGCCCTTATATGGTTAAAAAAACACCCCAGAGCCCCCAATTCACTATTCACTGCTCTAAAGCTGGGCAAATCCAATTTGCAACTCAGAAGCCAGTCACCGTTTCGAATTCTTCAAATACGCCGTAATTAGCATTTTAATTCATCTTTTAACTTTTAAATTCGAGACGTTTGCAGCCTTCGCCAAGGCCCCAGCGACTCGGTCGCTGCCCAGAAATTCCGCCGAGGGACGGGAGTGGTGACAATCCCGTAATGGCCTCAATCGCCCGTAACGTGCTTCGCTGCGGCCCGGGCCCGGCCCAGCTCAGGAACCTCAAGACTCGCGGGCCGCCCCAGGTCGCCGGAGCAGAAGCTACGCTCGGGGCACGGAGCACTCAGGCGGCCCTTAGCGGGTCACACGCCCGCATGCACGATTTTTGAAAGCATGGTCCGCCGGACAGATTAAGGCCGAAACCTGGGCACCTCGGATGGACTGGGGAGCCGCAGCTGGATGTTCGGCTCCCGGGCCCAACTCGGTGACCCCCGGTGGCCCCCGCCGCTCCGAGCCCCGCGAGTGAATGCGAACCGCCTGGCCGTCGGCCCAGAGGCCGCAGTGACGTGGACCCTCGCGCCCCACGCCAATGTAGGCGAGCACACAACCCGCTCCCAACGCCTTCCCAGGCTGCGGTGCGGGAACGAGGGACAAACCGGGCCAGACCCCGGCCCCCGGCGGAGAGGCACTTCCCAGACTCTCAGAAAAAATTAGCCGGCGAGCCGAGGGGACGCGCCGGGGGAGCGCCGGTCCCGGCCGGACTCAGGGACCTCCCCGCCGGCCGCGCTGCCCTCCTCACCCGGGGCCCGGCTCAGCCTGCCGGGCGGGCAACACGAGCCGGCCGACTCCTGAGCCGCCGGCCGCGCCACATTCACAGCGGCCCCCGCCCGCCCCGAACCCTAGCTCCGCTCCGCGGGGCCCGGAGTCCTGCGTCCCGCCCGCTCCCGGTTTACCATGTAGGACGGGAAAGCCGGGCGGCGGCGCGGCGGCGTCCGGCCGAGTACTGCAGCGGGCTCCCGAAGCCGGTGGGCCCTGCGCTGTGAAAGGCCGCCGAGCCGGGTAGGGGCTGAACGCCGAGCCCGACGCGAGCGCGCCAGCCTCCTCGCTGCGCGGAGCCGCCAGAGCCGACGCGCCGTAGGGCCCGGGGCACGAAGTAGAGCGCCAGCGAACCGGGGCGCCTGTACAGGTAGCCCTGCGGGTAGCATGGTGGGCGCGGGCGCCGGGCCCGCTCCACGGCCGAGCAGCGGGCAGGGCGGGGCGGCGCCCTCCATCCACGCCCGGCGGGGCGGGCGGCGACGGGCACCGGACGGCGGCGGAGGGGCCGGCCCGGGCACTAGCCGGGCGGCCGCGGGCCGGGGCTGCGGCGGGGTGGGCGGTGCGGAGGCGGCAGCGCGGAGCCGGTGGGCGGCAAGCCGCGCGCCAGGCGGCGGTCGGGTTTGGGAGTCTGGAGTCGGGAGTGAGGAAGTTGAGGAAGGAGCGCTCGAGTTTTCCCGAGGGACATTGGAACGCCGCAGCTGTCCCATCACGCGCTCAAATCTGCATATTCGGGGGCCGCCCCTCCCCTGCTCCGCCCGCTCCAGCCTCCAGGCCGCGGCCGGGGGGGGCAGAGAGAAGGAAGGCAGGCGGGGAGGGAGAGGCGACGGAGGCGGCAGCGGGAGGGAACGACAGGCTTTTGTGGCGCAGCGCCTCTCTAGCAGCCCCGACCCCAGCCCCCGCGGCTCGCGGTGACTGAGCCCGCGCGGCGCGCTGCGTGTCCGGCGCGCACCCCTCCACTCCCACCCACTCGCGCCACGTCCCCTGCCCCGCTTTCCGGCTGGCTCCAACGTCCCCGGCACCTGTTCCCCCCGCCCGGCCCCGCCTCTTCCAGCCACTAACCCCGCCCCCCACCCCTTCTCCACCCTCGCGGACTAGGCAGAGGCCGCCCGCGGTCAGGCCAGGCCGGGTCCACTTGGGGGGCTCACGGTCTGTCCCGCTGTGCACCCCGAGGAGGCTGGGCCAATCCGGAAGTCGCAGGGAAGTGGGGAGGTCAGGATGGTGGCGCCCGCGGCTGGGGTCCTCCTCTGGGCAGTGCGCGCGGCTCTCACTTCCACGGTCCCGGACCTGCTCGGCCTCCCGGCCGGAGGCTCCCCGCGTGGCCTCGCGTCTGGTCGCCTCCCCCTCGCGGCCAGCTCCTCGCAGCATGGACCTGGATCCGGGGCTCCTTGGTTGCGAATTGCCAGGAGGGCCCTGAGGTGAGCTTTCCGCCCCCAAATCCGCAGCGCAACCCCCGGGGCCCTGAACGTTACGACTTTCCACTGTTGGGGATGCCGCCAGGGCTTCACCTGAGAAGACGCCGTCCCCTGAAGAGTTTTATTTTATTTTGTTTTTCTAAGTTGGCTCCTCTTTCGGATTTGTGTTGTCAAAACACTGGGGGGATGATTGTTACCCGACAAACCGCCTCTGGCAGGACCTGAAGCCTCCCCCGTCACCTCGGGAACCGGCAGGAGCTCAGGCTGGCGCCTCCGGTGCAGTGGCATTACAGGTAGCTCAGGTGACGCGCGGCTGGAGTTGGGGGGCGATTGCCTTGTGGGGCTCAGAATCGAGGCGGTTGGCGAGCGTCCCTGGGACCTCAGCTTCCTAGAACCCGCTCCCCATCAGCTTCTTCATCCCTCTTCCACTTGGGGATGGCCGAAGAGGGCGTCTGACTGCCCACTCCGAAGGATCACCTATGGGGGGCGCTCAGGGGGATGGAAGAGTGTCAGGTCTGTGCTGGCCTATTGGGAGCACCCACCCAACAGGTGCCTCTATCCTCGGAAGCCGTCTCGGGTGGGTGCGGTGGAGGAGAGAGAGCGCTGTGGCCTGGGGCGGGCCTCAGTTTGGGCCTGCAGCCGACTCCTGGACCCCGCTGGCCCTGCAGCCTGCGGAGCGGCCTTGGTGATCTCAGGACGCAGGGCATGTTGCGGCCTTCCCGTCGTGCAGCTGCAGCGGCGCGGAGGGAGCGGAGCTCGGGTTACCAGTCTGGTCCAGGGTGCAAGAGAAACACTCAGGGCGTCAGGCTGTCTTTCCCCAGGTGCACCGGAACCAGTTGCAAACTGCAGTGCTGGGCTTGAGGATGGCTCCTCCTGAGCCGGCAGGCAGGGCGACTCTCCCGGTAGGCGCGATCCAGGCATGTTACCCCTCCCGCCAGGAGCTCCCGAGCCAAGCCAGTCGCCCCTTACTAGTTCTCCCACCCACCCCTTCGCCCACACTGCTCCTCCATCACTCTTCCTACAAACCACACCCCCATCCTGCACACATCCTCTCCAGGTCATCTCAGCACAGGCACACGCACACGCACACACACCCACGACCACCGCTCCCTCCACCCACAGACTCCTCGTTCCCACAGGCTGGGGCTCCTGCAACGACCCAGCAGGGGGGTTTCAACCATGCTGCGAGTCCACCTGGGACATCCTAATTCAGCTCAGCGCAGATACTTTTATTCAATTACTATAGAGTTGAAAACAGACAGAGAGGAAGCAGCGGGGTTGGGCGAGCCCTCGACAGTCTGCGACATTTTTTCGCTTCCTGGGAGGAAATTCCTCCAAGAAGAGGGGTAAATAAGAGGCCCACACGCTGGATAGCAAACACAAACACTGGCAGATCAGATGGCAGCTTTTAGGGTTCTTTTCCGATCAGATCAGTTTAAATGAAAAAAAATCGGGTGTAATTTTTATCACCAGGGAGGACTGGCCTGGAGTATTTCCATTTCTAAAGAGCGGTTCCCGCTGTGGTTTCATTAGCATATGGGGCTCATCCTCCCTCCCCTCCCTTGACACCCCGGGCCTGACCTCTTCCAGGGACAGAAGAGAAAACAGCCAGTTATTACAAAAACATCCTCAGTTTGGAGCTGGAGTGTCTGCTTTGGATACAGTCGATTCTGACATCAATTAAATATATAACCAGACACGTGCAGTGACCGGGAGGGTCCCCTCACCCAGGGTGCATCTCCAGAAACGCCGCCTGCCCTTCCCCTCTGTTTAGCTCAGTGCTGGGAGTTTGAAGATGGGCTCTTCCCGTCCTGTGTGTATTATACTCCTCCACTGAAATCTAAATTTTCCATACCGTTGCTGCCTGTTACTAATAAAAACCGTCTACCTTGCACTATTAAACAGTCGACCCTCACTACATGCCGTTTTTATTGGTAGTGACTGTAGCAAATTAAAATGCCTACGCAGGGACATTGAAAACTTACACTCGTCATTGTTACTGGAATATATAAACTCCATTTTGCTTTAAAGCTCTCAGATACTAAAGAAAAAAATCATTTTCCTTAAGTTAAAGTTGGCTTGGTCTTCTTCTTAAAAAAAAAAAAAAATCAATCACGAGAAAACATGCTGGCAGCGTGGAGTCTTGGCGCGGCGGTCCCGGCAAGGCTGCTTGAGAGGGTGGCGGACTCAGCCCGGACTCGGTCTCGGGGCCACGAGGGCCGCAAGGCCGCGGCTCGGGGAGAGGAGGGCCTGGGATGTTTTGCTCAAGGGCGAAGGGGGTGCTCAGGTCTGTGTGGTCGCTGGGGAGGGCCGGGCACTGGGCTTCTGCGGTTTTTCAGTTGCCATTTGAGCTGGAAGGAGGGACTGAGCAGGCACGCAGGGGAAACCGAGTAACTGCTTGGAAAACGCGACCCCTGGCCACAGTAACCCAGGCGACGTGCAGTTTCAGGTTCATGGTGGGCCCTGCCCCTTTCCCAGGTGTGCTCTAGGAGACGGGAAAAAAGTTAACACTGTTCTATTTTTCTTTATTGTCCCTCCAGCAGCCAAGGAATTTAGAACGAGTCCACGTGGACATGCAAGTCTCAGCGAATGGGGATTTCCTGCGAGGCCGAGCGCGAGGACGAGCTGGCCTCGGAGGCTCTGGCTCGGGCTCGGGGTCTCCCCGGGAACGCGGCAGGCCGAGAAGGCCGGGGCGCTCGCCGGGCTCGGCGCAGTCCTCCGTGTCGCGGGGACGAAGGAGCCGACGCAGGCCAGGAGCCGTGCGCGCGGGCGGCGAGGGGGCGCTGTGGCCCGTGTCTGCCGGCCTGAGTCCTGGCAACGGTGGGCGCGACCCACCTCCTCCCACGGCGGCTTAATTCGGGGAAGAAGAAAAAACGGCATCGAGGCATTTCAATAAAACTTAAGCGGTTCCTGATCCTTTCTCATTGTGGTTCCTTGTGAGCTTTCGGTGTCTGGGGGGAAACAGTTACCGTTCGGGGGTGTGGCAAACTTTTTTGGCAATTAAGATGGAACAGACACGTTTTATGTGGGTTTCCTTTAATGAAGTAACATTGGAAATGTAAGTAGTTTCAATGCATCAAATCACATCGCTACCGTATTCACGGTCACCGGTCACTGGCTCTCCCGTTCCAGTGCTCCCCGCGTTTGTCGAGGGAAAGAGCGAGGCAGGAACAGGGGGATGGGGACATGAGAAGCTTGGTTAAGCAATTTTTCCTTTCTTTGAAAACAAATACGTCGTCATAAATAGAACAAAATTTAAGTCAACATGGAACGCACATCTCTTTCAAACGTCGTTTCCAGGTCTTGTACTCTGTGAGTAGGTTGGACTGGATTTCACGCGCAACCGGCATTTCTAGGCTCTCAAAGACGCTTCTGAGGCCTAAATGTGTTCCTGGAAAACACGCGCAGAAGAGCATCCGTGGGAGACTGAGCGGTCCCAGCAGCTCCAGTCCTGGCAGGATGTGCGAGGCCTCTCGGGGTTTTCAAATGGGCCCCCGAGGCCTGGGAGATCCCCGAGTAGCCACGTGGGAGCTCACTTTAGGGACTCCGGGCGGCGGCTACTGTGGGCTGGGAGGGTCCCCGCCCGGGCTGCTCCCAGCGCCTGGACTTGGGACCCTACAGCGCGCTCTTTTCTTTTTCTTTCATTTCTTTCCTTTTTATGTATTTATTTATAATTTACATTCTAGGGACCTCGTATTCAGCTAACCAGCTCTTGCTTACTTAACCGCCGTGTTTTTAGCTCCGGATTTCTGCGACGTCTCCCCATGGCTAACTTGCCCTTCCCGGCTTCCTTTACTGCTCTGCAAAATTTGCCTTCCTTCCACAGATGCCCCGCCTCCGACGTGCTTCCTGAAGTTTCTCTCCCGCGCAGGGTCTCCACAATCTTGAATTCTCCAGCATCTCGCCGACTCCGTCTCTATCCTTCTCTCCTCCCTAATCTGGCGCTGGCTTCGCCCTCTTTCTCTCTCCTCCTTCCTACGCGACCCGCCCCCTCACCCCGGGTCGCCCTTCTCCCCGTCCGGGTCGGGAGCGCCTGGTGGTCAGGCGTCCGCGCGGCTCCAGCTCGAGGTCCCGCCACACTGGGCCGCTCGTGGGCGGCTCTCACCCAGCGCACCCTGGAAACGGCGCGTCCCGCCAGCTGCGGTTTCAGCCTGGGAGGGAGCGCGGCGCTGGGAGCCTGCAGCGCCTGGAGAGGGAGGAAAGAGGACATTTCCGTGGAAATGGACAGACCCGAGTTCCTTGAAGCGATCGCAGTTGAAAGAGACCCTCTTCAGAATCAGCAACCACCTGACCACCTTAGTTCCTCAACAGGAGATGGTTCGAAGATGAAATGTTTGAAACTCCGCCGCCGTTTCACCTCGGCACACACGCGCACGGCAGGCCCAGATCCGCACAGAGACGCAGACACGCGCGCACTCGCGCTTCCCGAAGAGGTCGGCGCGTCTTGCTGAAGCTGTTCTGGTCAAGTGGAGTTGTCAGGGCTTTGCTTTGTTTTTGTTTTGTCCTTTAAATGTGCAGGAGACAGTCTTCCGCAGAACTTAGCTCCCTCAATCCCCCGTCCCTCCAGCAGCTCCTCCGTGGCTTTGCAATCTTCTTTTTAAACACCAGACCGCACCTCGGTGCTGGCCTCGGTGGGGGTGGGGGGCACGGGGTGTGCGGTCACCCAGGAGGCTGCGGAGAGTGCAGGGGTCAGCTCCGTCCCGACGAGAGCAGATAGGACTCCACGCTCGCAAGAAACGTTAGAGAAAAGGAAACACTTTCTCGGGTGTTTTTACAATTATTTTAATCCAACCAGCGAGGCTCTAAACAGCGTTTATCTTGAGGCCGTGTTGAATACTCTTTGCCAACTGTAAATTCGGCGTGTGTGCCCGAACAGCTAGCTCTGACCGGGGTTCGGCAGCACATGGCTAGGCACACACCGAACTCCTCCTTCCCAAACCCTTCTGCAAGATCCTACACCCCTGGAGTACATATGCAGGGGGAGGGGGAGGGGAGGGTTGGGTTTTGCTTTTTTTTCTTTTTTTTTTTTTTTTTTTTTTTTTAATATCTATACGACTGGGAATGCAGAAATTTTAAAATGGATACATTTGAGTGTGTTAAAAGTAAAAACGTCTCTTGAACAAAACATAAACTGCTGACCCCAACGGGGGAGAAGATATTTGCCCTACCTGTAAATAACAAAGACTCCTCTACAGCACCAGGAGGAATTCTGACTGCCAATGGGCGAAGACGAGCCACCCAGGGAAATAAAGGGGCAGGGATAGGGGCAGCCCTTCAAGCAGAGGAGACGCCTGAGAATGCGCAAATTCACTGGTTGCATATCTCCAGGCAACAGGAGATGCCACTTCACACTCATTGATGACACCCAGCAAGGCCTGGAGTGTGCACTGTTGAAACTCTTCCCGCGGTGCAACTTAAATTTCTATAGAGAAATTCGGGAGGCATTGGCCGCATCTGAGAGAGCAGAAGGTTCGTGCTCCCTGGCACCCAGCACAGAGGTGCTGCGGAAGCCGGACGGACGAGGCAGCCCTGGAGCATGGTTTGCAGGAGTGCAAGACTGGAAGCCTCCTCCAAGGCCTCCACTCCAGGCCTGGATAAAGAATTCGTGGCATATTTCACCGAACAGAATGTCCCCTGGGGCGAAAGGGGATGAAGTCATTCTACTTGTACCAACTTGAGTGCCTCCTAAAAGTGTAACCTTGGGGGCTGGGATACAGAAGGGTGATGCTGACAATGGAATTTAAAAACAAACAGCAATATTTTGTGGTGTCTACAGGCATGGGGGTGGGGTAGCAGCAGCGTTACCATGGGAACAAAAGTCTCCCACACATGTCAGGCCTGCGGAATCTTTAAAGAGGGATAGTGGGCATGGGAGGAGGACTTAAACTCTGTTAGTCATGTTTTATTTCTGAAAAATAGATCTGAAGTAACTGTAGCAAAATCTTAACAATTCTTACTTTGGAATACTGGTTACATGGGTTTATATTACTCTTTTTTCATCAGATGAAATATTTTATATTCTGACAAAACTAAATAGTAGCTTTTTATTAAAATGTCATATGCATTGAAGTATAATGTGGTAATTTGGGATTGATTCATTTAAATAAAACAGCTTTCTTAAAATATTTTATTTTTAATGTTCCTTTTCTCATCTCAATTCCCCCACTTTTAAAAAACCCAAACATATCTTGTAATTGCCATTTAGTCTTAAAGGTAATTCCACTTGCACACATGTCTTTGTGCCCCTGTCCTGGGCATCCTGCAGAGGCTATTCCAGCCCTGGCCCTCCCTCCACTTCCTCTCCAAGCCCAGGGCCTGGTTCCCACTTTGCTCATGGTGGTGCACAAGGGGAAGGGGTACTCTCTTGAGGCAAAGGACAAGCCTGAGTGTGCTGGGCGCAGTGTGGCTGCACGCCGTCACCCGCATGCGTCCACAGAAAAAGATGTGTTTCTATGGGCTATTTGACATTTTCTCTCATTCCAGAGTCTTTGTGGTTTAAAGAATATAGCCTGGAAAGGAAAAGGGCAGTCGGAGGCAGAGGGAAAGGCTGGCCTTTGGTGCTCAGCTGGACTCCAGGTTCCTGGCAGGCCCTTTCCCCTTCCACATCTCCTCTCACTCTCTGCATAGAACACAGGACCTTTCTGGTCCTTATGCTCCTTCTAGAAACAACCACTTCTGCCTAGTTCTCTTCACTGTGGCCAGAAGAAGCTGGATCTTTGCAAATACAAATCTGCTGAGAGCCCCAGCACAGTGGGAGGCCTTCGGGGCTGGCCTTGGTCAGTAGTTAGAAGGTGATGTGTTTGGATGTGTGTTCCCTCCAAATCTCATGCTGAAATGTGGCCTCCAGGATTAGAGACGGGCCTCATGGCAGGTGTCGAGGTCATGGATGCAGGGTAGCCTCCAGTATTAGAGGTGGGCCTCGTGGGAGGTATTGAGCTCATGGATGCAAAGTCCTCATGAACTGCTTGGCACAGTAATGAGTGGTCACGAATTCATGGGAGAACTGGGACTCCCTCTTCTCTCTCTTGTTCCCACTCTCACCCTGTGACACGCCTGATCCCCCATTGCCTTCTGCTGTGATTGGAAACTTCTGGAGGTCTCACCAGAAGCAGATGCCGGCATCACACTTCCTGTACAGCCTGAAAACCGTCAACCAAAATAAACATTTTTTCTTTATAAATTACCAGTCTCAGGTATTCCTTTAGAGCAATGCAAACACTCTGAGACACGAGGTCTACGTATTTGATTCTGTTCTTCGCTGTGTTCAGATCTGGACAGGGAGGAGACTGTTGTTTCCTGGGAAGTGACACAAGTCCAGCCCTCCCTCTACTGATGTGCCGACCACAGGCTGCTTCAGCCTGTGGACTCCAGGCTTGGTCAGTAGTTAGAAGGTGATGTGTTTGCAGCCCTTGCCTTTCTGCCTGCACCCAAGCTCCCCGCCAGGCTGGGGCTCTCCAGGTGGCTTCCTCCTGTAGGCTTTGCATTTATTTCTCCCTTGGAGGTCAGCAGAGGCCCAGGAGGCTCCCAAAGCTCTGCAGCAGCCACTGCCAGAGCTGTAGGTTTCTGCTGGGATGGCTCTCTGGCCTCAGCCCAACCCCTGACTCCACACCTGGCATGTTGGGGGCACTAGACAAACATTGATTAAATGAACGTATGTGAGAAAGAATGAATGACTCACTCTCAGTTATTCTTCTTTATTTCTAAAAGGCATGGAGGGGTGATGAAGGAGGTAAACAAGAATGACAGGAACACTTGCCCACGGGCCCCCTGCCCCATCAAGAGCCGTCACTAGACATGACCAGGGTGAACCACCCAGGCTCCACCCAAATCATTTGATGGCACTCTTCAGCAGCACAGGCTCCCAAGGACAAAGCAAGAACAGTTGTGTAGGTTAAATTTTAGGGTTCCATAAATAGATATGTACATTCAAAATAATATTTAGTTAGTCAAATAAATGCTTTCATTAACAATCCAAAACCATGTGTTCCTTGAGAAAAGCAGACATGAATTTTTATTGTTCTAGTGCAAAGAACCTCCACAGCTCCCAGCGCATAGTGGGTGCTCAATACAGCTAGTTGAGGGAATGAATGAATGCATGTTGAAATTTGGGGAAAAAGAAAGTTTAATAAAAGCAAACTAAACTTTAATAATATTTTCAGTAAAAAACAGACAAACAAACAAAAAACAGTGGGAAAGAGTTATAGATATCTTATTTTAAAAGCAAATTAGATCCCAGCAGGGTTTTGTAGACATAGGCAAGTTTATTCTAAAATATATATGGAAAGGCATGGGCCTTAGAATAGCTAAAACAATTTAAAACAGAAGAATCCAGTGGGATAAATCAACACCCCCAATTTCAAGATATTTATATGGCTATAGTAATCAACACAGGGTGGTGTTGGTGGACGGACAGGCCCTGATCAATGGAACAGAACAGAAAATCCAGAAATAGACCCACACAAATACACTCCATTTATTTTTGACAAAGGCAGAAAAACAAATTCAATGTTTCAACTTTGTTGAAAAGTTGGCCTTTTCAACAAATGGAGCTGGAGCAATTAGACACCCATTAAGAAAAAAAAGTTCACTTTATGTAAAAATTAACCAAAAATGAATCACAGACTTAAATGGAAAATGGAAAATTATAAAACTTGAGAAAAATAGGGTAAAGTCTTCAGGACCTACAGCTCTGCAGAGTTTTCAAATCAGATATCAAAAGCACAATACATAAAAGCAAAATTTTGATTAACTGAACTTCATCAAAATGTAAAACTTTTGCTTGTGTGAAAGACCCTTAAGATAATGAAAAGATGTATTAGAGACGGAGAGAAAATATTTGCAAACCACATACCTGATTAAGGACTCATATTTATAATATATAAAGAAACACGATAGTAAAACAGAGACAAAAAAAATACAAAACAGAAACAAAAAACAGAAACACAAACCAATTAGAATTTAGGGGAAAACACAAATGCATTTTCTGTTTTCAAAGAAAAAATATAGATGGCAAAAAAAAAAAAAAGCACATACAGTGATTTCAACCTCTTTAATCATCAAGGAAATACAAATTACAACCACAGTGAGATCTATATATCTATCAGAGTGACAAAAAATTAAAATAGTAGCAATACCAAATACTGCAAAAATGCAGAGAAACAGGTCACTCATACATTGTTGGTGGGAATATAAAATCTTATATCCATTCTGGAAAACAGTCTGGAAGTTTCTTGTAAAACTGGAGATGCAACTACCATACAATCCAGCAATTGCCTTCATGGCTGTTGGTCCCAGGGACTCTTATGTTTCACGCAGAAACCTGTAAACCAACAGTCACAGCAGCTGTATTTGTAACAGACAAAACCCAGAATTGGCCCAGATGTCCTGGGCAGGCTTTAGGCAGGGAGTAAAATAGTTTCATTTACTTTTAAAAAGAAGATTCGTTCAGATATAATTAACATACCAGAAAACTTACCTATTTTAAGTGTACAGTTCAGTGATGTTTGGTATATTTAAAGAGTAGTGCAACCTTCACAACAATCTAATTTTAGAAATTTCTGTCTTCCCCGAATGAAACCCTGTATACTTTGGAAGTCTTGTGTCTGACGTCCTCTGCTGAAGATACTGTTACTGAGTTTCACTGCTAGTGGCTTTCTTTGCAGTAGCTGGAGAGTGAAGAGTGTCTGTCTGCTGAAGGATGACTAAGCAGAGTGTGGTTTATCCGCAGAGGGGAACAGCACTGGGCAACCACAGGGGAGGGTTTTGTCATTTTTAGAAGGAGACTAGACCCTGTTATAGGCAGAGGAAGGGGAGGGAGCAGGAGGCTGGGCCCCTCCTCCCAGCTCTAAGCTGGAAAGAAGAAAGGGAGGGAAGGAGGAAGGGAGGAAGGAGAAAGGGAGGAGAGATAAAAAAGAGGAAGAAGGAAAAAGGAAGGAATAAAAAAGAGAAAAATTGAAGAAAGAAAGGGAGTGAACGAAGGAAGGAAGGGAGGGAGGAAAGGAAGAAAATAAAGGAGGAAAAGGAAGGCGAGAAAGGAAGGAAAAGGAAGAAGAAAAAGAGGAAGACACAGCAACTACCGCAGTGTTTAGAAAACACTTTATATGCACACATAAGAAATTACACTTATACAAATATTTATTTTTCTAAGTAACATATACATTTAGAAAAATGTTAAAATGGATAAGTAGTTCGAAAATGCTTAGTACAATGTATAATTTCCTGCCCTGCCATCTGCAGCTTAAAATCCTGGTGGTTACAGGCAGCATTTGCAGTTATTCTGACTTTTTTTTCTTTCTTTTTTTTTTTTTAGCATTCACGCTCATGTTATAAAGTAATAATCTTATACTTTCCTTTGTTGACCTAATCTATGTCTGAAATGAATGAATGAATGAATGAATGATTGGCTTCCCATTTTGGAAGGCGAGGGCTGAGGAGAGTGACTCGAAGCTGCAATGGTATTGTCACCATGAGGACTCACAGCCCCAGGATGTATCCTGTCCCTTCCCAGAGTTCACCAATGGCCTCTGGAGAGCAGTTGCAGCTGTGACTATGGGCGACAATCCGGCCAGTGCACATGGACGGCGGGGGATGGTTACGCCTCTGTTCACCCAGAGCAGTCCCTCCACTTTTGTTTTTCAAATTCTCCGAATGACATCCAGGCCAGTGTTCTGGCTTTGTCTTGCTTCTTGTTTCAGGAGTGTTGTGGTCAATGGGAAGTTGAGGCTCCTCAGGCTCAGGGGGAGCACAGCAAGCCAGGCGGCCACCCTAGGAGGCCCTGGTACAGGTGCTACATTTGCCACCCCATTGCCACCTGTGGCTCCACGGCGTACCTGTGGGTGACTTTGCTCCCTACAACCACCCTGCCCTGCATCCTTTGCTGGACATTCTTTGCAGTGTTTAGGAACATTCTAAATCTCTTTATGGAACGCATCGTCAAGAGCAGTGAAACCCTAGAGAACTGTTTCTGCTGCGGCCGCTGCAGCACCCACATCCCACTGCTGACACCGGACCGTACTTGCAGAAGAGTGCTCTCTGACATTGCCAACAACCTCTCCTAGTCTTTTGCTGAATGTCCCCAGCATCTGTTCAGCAGACACAGAACTGATCTCTCCAGATCCTTAGCCAGTGTCCCCACTCCTGGCCTCCTCTCCAGAGAAGGCAACACCAGGCGAGAGGCGTGGGACAACCTTGGCCTCCTGTTAGCACTGGCTGTGGCTTCCTCCCGTGCATGCTTGGGTCCCAGGCTAAAGGGGAGGTCTGGGAGACCCCTGTCCTCCTGAAGTGCAGTGAGGCCTCCAGTGTTTCTATCAGATATTGTTTTTACTTTAGTTGGAACATATACTTGAGTTTTGTTTAATTTATGTCCAAATTGTTACTCTGTTGACACAGAGACCTCGCCGAAAGTTCTCTTTGATAGTATCCTCTTTGCTGTGTACACAGTCTTTAGGCCTGCCTGTGAGTCTACATGCACATGTGTGTGTGTACATGTGTACATGCTGCTGTGCAGGGCAGGCTGTGTGTGACTGCATATATGTGTATATGTGTGGGGTGCCTGTACGCTTGACTTTTCTGGAATGTCCAGGTGTGCAGGTCTCTGGGGACAGGCCTCAGGGAGGTGGCCCACAGCTATCGCAGCTACTATCAGGTGGTATAATATCGTCATTTCCATTTGATAGCAGGACCTGCTTTTATTTTGTTTTTTGGGGGGCTGAGCGACAATCTGGCTCATTCATTTTACTTTGAGTGAGAACCTGACAATGTAACAAAGCGTGTGTTTTAAAAACAAGTTCTATCATAAGTTTATCCGTAAAATGGTCTTAATTGATCCAAATCATAATAAGGAATTTTAAAACTTGCCTATAATCAGCACCAGAGTATCCCTGACTTCAATCTTCTCAATTCTCACGTTCTTCTTTCTGGGTCCGCGATTCTCCTTTAGAGCCTCATCTCGTGTCAAGTCTGATCTTTGTTGGAATGGGAAACCGTTGTGACGGCCACACTCGTTTCTGCGGCAGCTCCCTGTGGTCAGTGAGTTCCAAGCTTGTTTCAAAGTGAAAGAAGCAGGAGGAGCGTTTGGGACCAGGGCTCTGGAAGGGGCACCAAGCCAGCCAGAAACAGAGGAAGCCACGCAGCCCCATTGGGAATGTCACCATTTTCTGCTCCAGCCAGGCCAGGACGGAAGTCCAGTGCAAGCTCATGGTCATAGCTGCGAGTCTGGGGACAGCATGGAAAGGCACGCTTTCTGCTGCTTCTCTTGGGAATGTGCTGACAGGGTTACTCCTCTGAGGGTGCAAAGGTCGGGCAAGTGATGAGGGCAGGGGGCAGGCTGCGCTTCTGAAGGTGCAGAGCTAGGAACCACATCAGCACCTGCACTCCGGGGGAGCTTCCTTACAGGCAGGGGTTTCACAAGTGTCACCTGGACAAGTGGGTCATGGCCATCTCATAGGCAGTGACCTCGTGGTTCTTCTCCTGTAACTAAGGAAGGCATAGCAAAGAAGGTACAGAACATTTCACAAGGATGAATGTCAGTGCTAGATACAATATGGGACTGTGGCATGGTTTTTCTTTGTTTCTAAAAACAGTTATTATCTGCAGAAAGATTTGTAAGGATACAAACAGAATTCCCAATGCTTTTATCATGAGGAATGAAATCTACAGCATGAAAGTGGAAATATTCACATTTGATCAGTCCTATACTTTTTGACCATTTTACGGTAAGCATGTATTTGCGGATTTAAAAAATTTGCATACAAAAATGTTGAATTGGATGTATATCTTAATGAAATGAGAAGAGTATGTTTTATATATGTTATCTTTTGTAATCTCTGAGTTTTCCACAGATTTATATGACAGAGAGAAATGTCACATTTATAGATATTTGGATTAAGGTAGACTATTACACAACTAAAGAGTCTATCTTAATTCAATTCAGCACACACACATATATTTCCAATTCATATTTAAAACTGAAGTGTCTTTATTTATGTATCTTCTCATAGATTAGAGGCCTTGTTTTTTTCAACATTGACCTGTTTATTTACTGGATTTTATCTTAAAATAGATATAAAAGTTTCAAAATCATAATATCGACATGACTACTAACAATAAATTCACTGAGTACAGTTTTAAAAAATTTTTTGCACATTTTTTTGCATCTATAAAATATCACACTTGGGATCTATACTGCAAGCATCATGTTCAAACTTCCTTGAAAATATTGTTTTATCTGTTACCTATTTTATACACTGAAAGATTTGTTTATTTCTGTGTTCAGTTTTAGTGTGTTTCCCCTTTGTGACTTGCTTGCATTTTTGCAAAATAACTTACCTGGTTTAAAAGTCGGCCAGGCGCAGTGGCTCATGCCTGTAATCCCAACACTTTGGGAGGTTGAGGCGGGCGGATCACCCAAAGTCAGGAGTTTGAGACCAGCCTGACCAACATGGAGAAATGCCATCTCTACTAAAAATACAAAATTAGCTGGGCGTGGTGCACACTTGTAATCCCAAGTTACTGGGGAGGCTGAGGCAGGAGAATCGCTTGAACCCAGGAAGTGGAGGTTGTGGTGAGCCAAGATCTCGCCATTGCACTGTAGCCTGGACAACAAGAGCAGAAAACAAATAAACAGGAAGGAAGGAAGGAAGGAAGGAAGGAAGGAAGGAAGGAAGGAAAAAAAAAAGCAAGGAAGGAAAAGGAGAGGAGAGGAAAGAAAAGAAAGGAAAGACAAGTCATAAAAGTGTGCTTGGTAATTTCTGGTGTCTTTCCTTCTCTCCAGCTCACTGCCCCCGCCCTCTCTTCTTCCCTTTCATTAGCTTCCAGGCAGTCTTTCCTGCATTTCGTTTTGCATCTGTAAACACATTCATGTATGTATGCATAAGCATTAGTAAAAAAACCCTTTTTTCTTTTTATCTTAGGTAAAACATAACCTACCATATACACTCTTCTACAACTTGGTAGAATCTTTCTTAATAATAATGGCAATCACACTAGTGAGTAGAGCTTTTCCTTATTTAAAAAAATATGTAAATGGCATTTACTTTAGAAATGCACAGTAGTTATTCAACCAGATCCAATTGCAGGTAATTTGTGCTATTTATAATCTTTTGCTGTTATAAACAGTGCTGCTACACACGGCTTTCTACACCTGTTGTTCCGTGTTAGTGAAGACACAGTTTCAGAATGGGTTCTCGGGAGTGGGATTGTGGGCTCCTATAGTGAGTAAGTGTATAATTTTACCAAGAATATCCGGGTTTCTGCTCTGTTTTGTACTCCTAACATCCATGTAAGAGATTGCAGGTTCCTTTTACAGCCTAACCAATTTAGACTGCCTAAAGGAATTTGGAATTTTTCTAATATAATATGTGAAAAATAGTATCTAATTGTAGTATTTTAGCAGAGCAAGGTTGCACTCGTTAAGCCAAAGTTTCCACTGCCCTAAATCATCACAGGAACAGGTACCAGGCAGCTGGAGATCACACATGCACCCCCAGAGCCCCAGAATCATATCAAATCAGCCCATGCTAAACTGTCATGTCTGCCCAGACTCACCTTTTCCCTGGAAACCCCGGTGGAGGCTCTGGCCTTGGTGTCCCCTGGATCCTGCGTCTGCTTCTGGCCATACCTGATGCTCATCACATGACCCTGCCTGATGAGCTATGCTCTCTTTTCTTAGGAACATGAGTAATAAATTCTTTCAATAGCCTCAGTCTCTCTGCCTGGGCACCTCCATGCATTAAAATCCTGTTGGGTACATTTCAGGATGAAGTGACATCCCATTGTGGTTTAATTCAAATTTTCTAAATGACAAATGATGTTGATCATCTTTCCCTGTGCTTGCTTGCCACCCAGGTATCTTCTCTGAAGTATCTTTTCAACTCTTTTGGCAATTTTAAAAGTGTCTTATTTTTCTTCTAATTATTTCCTTATCAAGAGATTTTACATGTTATAGTCACAGCCCTTTTTAGAGAAGTGTTTTGCAAATACTTTCTCCCCGTCTGCAGCTGGCCTTTTTAATCTTTCGACTTTATTAATCAAATCTTTCAATTAGCAACACTTTCAATTTTGATAAAGCTCCAATTTACAACATCTCCTTTTTTTTGCTTTGCCTTGTGTATACATGTGACTGTGTCTTTCCTTTAAGGAGTGTTTGCTTCATCCAAGGTCATAAAGATTTTCTCTCATTTAATTTTTAGAACTTTTTATGCTTTAATTCTTTCATCTAAGTCTTTTACAATTTATTTTGAAATATTTTGTTTATGCTGTGTCATGAACATAAGAGTCAATGTTTATTTTTCCCCGTACTGTCTCAATTATTAAAGACTATTTTTCCATAGAATAATCTTGGCGTCTTTGACAAAAATGATTTGATTATTTGCACATGGGTCAATTTTTAGCTTCTTAACTCTTCCCTTGGTATTTATATCTATCCTTAGACCAATATCCTACTGTTTTGTTTATTACCTCTTTAGAGTAAGTGTTAAATCATGTAGTGTGTGTTTTCCACCTTTCTTTTATAACATTGTTTTGGAAGTTCTAATTTATTTACGTTACATGCAAATGTTGAATTAACTTCTCAATGTCTACAAGACATCTGCTATAATTGGATTGGAATTAAATTGACAATGCAGAACAATTTGTGAAATGCTCTCTTAAGGATATTGACTCATTCAATTCATGCATATGGTATACCTTTCTTTTTACTTAGGTTTTAAAAGATTTTTCTCAGCAATGTTTTATGGTTTTTAGTGTAAATATATTGAACACATTTATTAAAATTATGCCTAAGTATTTTATCTATTTATGTATTATTTATGCTTTTGGAAATGCATTTTATAGCATATTTTAATTACTTATTGTGAATATATAGAAGTAGAAATGATTTTTTTGTATTGTAACCTTGTGCTCTACAACCTTGCTTACTTCAGTAATTAGTTATATTAGCTTTTTAGCAGATTTTAAAAAATCTATGTCAATTATTGTGTCTTCTGTAAATAAAGAGTTTTATTTCTTACTTTCCAATTTGTTTGAAAATTTCATGTCCTATATTGATGTAGTGGCTGTGACCTCCAGTGTTCCCTGTCTTGTCCTATCCTAGTTAGGAAGCTCAATCTTTCTTCACTACATAGAATGATACCCATACTCTTGGTGCCCAGGCGGGAGTGCAATGGAGGGATCTTGGCTTACCGCAACCTCCGCCTCGCAAATTCAAGCGATTCTCCTGCCTCAGCCTCCTGAGTAGCTGGGATTACAGGCATGCGCCACCATACCCGACTAATTGTTTTTTGTATTTTTAGTAGAGACGGGGTTTCTCTATGTTGGTCAGGCTGGTCTCAAACTCCCGACTTCAGGTGATCCGCTTGCCTTGGCCTCCCAAAGTGCTGAGATTACAGACATGAGCCACCATGCCCAGCCTACTGGTTTGTTTGTTTGTTTGTTTTATCTTTCGATGTCCTTTATCAGGTTGAGAAAGTTTCCCTCTATTTCTAGGTTCCTAATAATTTTTGTCGTGAGTAGAGGGCTGTATTTTTTCTGGAAATTATTTTTCCACACCTGTTGAGATAAACACTTTTTTTGATTTACTTCTATTATTATAATATGGTGTGCTGCTACATTAGTTGATCTTCAAATGTTAAGCCAATCTTACATTTGAGATTAATACTATTTAGGGTTAAATTATCATTTACCAGCCAATAATATCTCTCATGAACATAGAAAGAAAAATCATCAAATACATGAGTGAATCACGGTCAGTAGCATACCAGAGGCCAACACAAGCACAAATTGGGTTCATCCCAAGAATTTAAGATTAACACCATTTTGGAAAATCAATCCATGTAAGTCACCATCTGAATAGAATAAAGAAGAAAAGCCATATAATCCTTTCAATAGATGCAGAAAGAGCTGTTGACAAAATTTACAACTCCTTCATTAAGAACACACACAAAAACTGGTTAGAGTGAAATTTCTCATTCTGACAAAGGACATCAGCAAAACATCTAGAGCTGACATCATTGTTCATTATGAAATATTGAGTGCTTTTAAAGATTGGGAGCAGAGTAAAGACATCTACTTCTGTTCAACAATGTGCTAGAGGTCTTAGCCAGTATAATAAGTCAACAAGCACAGGCATACATTTTCATGTTAACAAACAAATGAATCAGTAAGACAAAGTGCAGAAAGTTTTTCTAGACAGCCTAGTTTTCTATGAAAAATCCCAGGGCGTCTACAAAACATCTCTTAAAATTAACATGAGAAGTTAAGAAAGTCACAGGTTATAAAGTCCATGTGTTTTAAAAAATCACCTACATTTCTACAAAGAGACAACAAATTACAGAAAAATGTCATTTACAAATACCATTTACAATATCATCAATAATATTAAACAAATGCAAATGAAATAATCAAATATGATGCACAAAAACTCTACATGGAAATCTACAACATAGTGTCCAGCATTATTAAAGAGTTACATATAATAAAGTTTATAAATAAGATGAGATAAAATACAGTCATGGGTTGAAGCCTCTGCATTGCTAATATTTCCATTCTTCCCAAGCTGATACATAGATTTAATGTAATGACAATCAAAATCCCAACTGTACATTTTTTGTAGAAACTGATAAATTAATCAGGAAGTTTATGTGGAATTAGAAAGGACTAGAATGGTAAAATAATTTGGAAACACACATGCCAGCCCGAGGAACTTATGCTACAGGATTCCTGGCCTTACCGTAAAGTTACAGTAGTTAAGAAGGTCCCATAAGAGTGAAAAATTGGACACATAGATCAATGGAACAGAATGTAGAGACCAGGTACAGTGAGCTGTGATTGTGCCACTGCACTCTACCCTAGGTGACAGAGTGAGACCCTGTCTCAAAAACAAATAAATAAATAACCCAGCAAGAGATCTCTGCATATAGGATCAGTTAATTATTGTTATCTGTGTCTTGGTGCTAGAACAACTCAATGTCCATATGAAAAAGATGAATTAATCATGTCTCCTACCTCTCATCATACAGAAAATTGTTTTAAAATGGATCACAGACCTAACTGTAAAAGGAAAAGCATCTAGAAAAAACACAGGAGTAAGGCTGGGAGCGGTGGCTCACGCCTGTAATCCCAGCACTTTGGGAGGCCAAGGCAGACGGATCACGAAGTCAGGAGATTGAGACCAACCTAGTAACATAGTGAAACCCCATCTCTACTAAAAATACAAAAAATTAGCCGGGCGTGGTGGCAGGTGCCTGTAGTCCCAGCTACTCAGGAGGCTGAGGCAGGAGAATGGCGTGAACCCGGGAGGCGGAGCTTGCAGTGAGCGGAGATCTGCACTCCACTGCACTCCAGCCTGGGTGACAGAGCGAGACTCTGTCTAAAAAAAAAAAAAAAAAAGAAAAGAAAAGAAAAGAAAAGAAAAGAAAAGAAAAGAAAAGAAAAGAAAAAAAAGAAAAGAAAAAACATAGGAGTAAAACTCTACAACTTTGAGGTATGCAAATATTTCTCAGCACGAAAACAAGATAAGCAATTTTTTTTAAAAAGAAATAAAATTCTCTTTAGGTGACAAGGATTATAAAATGAGAAAGCAAGATACAATATACATGTATATATACATACACATATTAACTATTATAACAATACAATGTATACTATGATTTGCATATAATATATAATTTAATATCATATTGTATACTAATATTATAGTCTATTGTTGACAAGGGACTTGTATATATAACACATATTGCAAAAAGAAAACAATGAACTTAATGCAACATTTGCAAATGTCTTGATTTGACACTTCTCAAAAGAAGATATATAAATGGTCAATACGTGTTTTTAAAATGATTCACATCAGTCTTGAGAGAAACATAAATCTAAACCATAATGAGCTACTGCAACACATTGGTGAGAACGTTTAAAGTTAAAAAAGCTAACAGTATCAGCAGGGAGCAACTGAGATTCTCAAGCAGCATTGGTAGAAGTGTAAAATTATACTAGAACTTTGGAGAACTGTTTGGCAGTTTAACATAACTTCAAACATACACTTATCACTTGTCGGGAAGTTCTACTTCTAGTTATTTACCCAAGAGGAATAAAAACATGGGTCTCCTGAAATATTTGGCCCAAATGCATATGATAGCCTTATTACAATTGCCTCAAACTGGCAACAACCGAAATATTCATCAACATTTGGCTATCCTGAGTGGTTTAGTGGTCTAATTATATGATGTAATATATACAGGCATAAAATGGAAGGAACCACATACACAGCACAGGTGAATCTCATTATCATTATGCTGAATGGAAGAAAACAGGTACACAAGAGTACATCCTGTGATTTCGTTACGCAGCCATCTATACCATCTTCAGAGCAATACTGATTAATGCTAATCAATGGTGATAGAAATCTCCTGGGACTGAGAGAAGGGAAGACTGAGAAGGGATAGGAGAGCATTTTATGGGATGATGGAAGTATTATATATGCTAGTTGGGGTTGTGATTACATGGGTATAGTATGTGTAAACACTAGCAAATTTTATACTTTATATCTGGGGTTTTTAATGTATACAAATTATACCTCAATTAATAAAACATATACTTACACTTTTACTGGAATTATAATGTTTAAAATACTCACTGAAGAGTTTACATCTATGTTGTAATGCTTCTTTATAAACTCTTGTCAGACTGGATGTTATCATTTTCATCTTTCTAATCTGATGTGTGATAAGTAATATTTTACTTGTTCTAACTCTCCTTTATTTTTATTATATTTGAGGCTGGATATTGTTTCATATATTTATTTATCAATTATCTTTCTGTTTCTGTAAATTTTCTCTTCAGGTCCTTTTCTGTCTACTTGATTGTTAATCTTCTGTTATTAAAAGATATCTTTGTATTTTATGATATTAAGCCTTTTACAGCTATAGAAATTAAGATTATTTTCCTCATGTTTTGGTCTTTCAAGTTAGTTACAAAATTTTTTTCTTTTTACTTTCACTCCAGCTGGTGTAAACCTGTGAAATGCTTTTTAGCTTACATAAATTCTTGATTTTAATGGTATAATATATTAATAATGTATGGGTTGTAATCTTTTGGTTGATTAAAATCATTTTTTCTAAGTCATGAAATAAAATATGCATTTTTTTCTTATATCTGTTGGACTTTCATATTAAAATTTTAATTTATTTGGAATTTACTTTTTAATTATGCAAGGTTACATTTGTTAAATCAATAGCAAATTTTCTCAAGCCTCTAATTCATCTCCTCTACTGATAACTTATCTGAAATGACCCCCTTTTTCCATATTAAAATTCCCCAAATCTGTGTTTCTTATCTAGTCTGTATGTTTCTTTTCTAATGTTTTATTTTATCAAAGTTCTATCCCCATATTTTACAGACTCGGAGAGCCCCACAGCAACCCCCTGGCTTCCTCTCCTGCGGTTTCTGCTGTCAGGCAACATGTGTCCTCTGCCCTGTCTGTTGGGTTCCATAATCCCAGTGCTCCATGCATTTCTTCACCTTAGGAAGACGCAGTGTGGATTCTCTCAGCCCTGGCCCTCCTTATCCAGCCACTCTCCCAATATACTTATACATGTCCTTGGTAAGCTTGGTAGAGTTACAGTTCAGTGATATAAACATCATTCACAGATGTACAGTACATCCTGAGTTAATAGTTGTTCTGTTTTTCTTTTGCTTGGTTTTTGCTTGACTAATTCAAACCTAGACCTATCCCCTACCTATTGCCTCTCTTCTCAGCCATTGGACGCATCAGGCATTCCATCAATTCCATCTCCCCTCGTGCTCTGGTCAGGACTGGGAGTCACTGCACCTGCTGCAGCTGTATCACCCCACGCTGTCTGTTCACCCCTGGGTCTCCCTGCACATCTCTCCAAACCCACACATTCCTATCCAGGGGCTCTTGTCTCCTCTCCCCTGCCTGCTTCCCTCTCTCATTTTACTGGAGCGCATTTTCCCCAACTTCCTGAAATAGAGGTTACAAGACAGGTATTTTGAGGTTTGTGTATTTCTGACAGTGTATTTCTATTTACCCTAGAATTTTACTGACACTTCAAAAGATTTAGAATTCAAGACTGAAAATAATTTTCTTTCTGAATTTTCTTAAATGACCTTTTAATTTTGGAATAATTTAAGATTTGCAGAAAAGTTGCAAAGATTGTACAGAGTTCCGTATCCTCCTTTCCCAGGTTCCACCAATGTCAAAGTGAAACTTTATGGAACAACTGTCACAAGGAAGAAACCAACATTGGTGTGGTACCGGTAACCAAACTCTAGACATGATCTGGATTCCACCCATCCTCTTTCCACATCTGTTGAAATAATTAGAGGCTTTTCTTCTTTTGTCTATAAATGGGTGCATTATGTCAATATATTATTTAATATTAAACTACCTGCCTGGCATGGCGGCTCACACCTGTAATCTCAGCACTTAGGGGGACCAAGGCGGGCAGATCACCTAAGGTCAGGAGTTTGAGACCAGCCTGGCCAACATGGTGAAATCTCATCTCTACTAAAAATAAAAAAAGTAACCGGGTGCGGTGGCATGCGCCTGTAGTCCCAGCTACACGGGTGGCTGAGGCTGAAGAATTGCTTGAACCAGGGAGGCAGAGGTTGCAGTGAGCTGAGATCATGCCACCATACTCCAGCCTGGGTGACAGAGTGAGACTCCATCTCAAAAATAAATAAATAAATAAATAAATAAATAAATAAATAATACATAACCCTCATATTATAGAATCAAGCCAATCTGGTCATAATAATTTACCTTTTTGGGAGCACATTTCTAGATTTGATTTGTTAACCTTTATTTAGAAATTTTATGTATATGTTATTTAGGGAGACTAATCCATGTATTCCTTGCCTCAAATAAATTAGAACAGTTCTCTTAACCTGCTTTCTAGAAGAATTCCTAGACGACCAACATTTTGTGTTCCTTAAATATTTGATAGAACTAGTTTAAAATCATCTGTTTTGATGTTTCCTTTGTGGAAATGTTTTCAATTACTGATTTAATTTATTTATTTTCTTATCTTAATATGATTTTCTAACCTACCCTTAGTTCGCACTTAAAATCTTTTCTCATATCTTACTTTTAATCTATTTATGTCATTATATTTTAGTTGTATTTACTGTGAACTGCTTTTACTGGATTTTAAAAAATAATTATATTTGAAAAACTTGCATTTTTAACTGGAACATTTTGGCTGTGCACATGTATTGATTATCTTTGCAGTTTGATTTTTTACTATACTTTGGAAAAGTTACTTATATCCATTGTTTCTATGTGTTTTCTCTTTTCTTACCATATTTAGAAACAATTTGATTACCATTTCTCTTTTCACTGATTGCTTGGAATTTACAAAGCTGATTTTAATTTTATAATGGTTGATATATGCATATTTAATTTCAAGCAGTATGAATTAATTAATCCTTTTTAGAAGGATTTTAGAAGTCTGAAGTAGTGATAAAACTCTTCTGATTTATATATTTTATAAATATATAAACATATAATATTAAATGCATAATAGATTACATTTTAGGTTTTTTAACTGCACAAAATATGTTATTCATGGTGCTTTACACAATGTTGGACAAGAGTTACTTGCATGTTACTCTTCTTAATTTATCATCATTCTTTCACCTTAGATACTCTTTGTGGGGTAATTTCCTTCCTTTCTGGAGACCATTTTTTAGGAGTTATTGAGGAATTTTTTTTAGTCTATCAGTGCTTTAGTCTTTTTCTAGAAAGATAATTTCACTGGGCATATCATCTAGGTTGACTGTTTGTTGTTATTTTTTTTTCCCACAACCCTTCCAAAAGCAATTCTATTGTTTTTCATCTTCATTATCAGTTGTGAGAAATCAGTTACCAATCTAATTGTTGTTCCTTTGTGGGTAAGTTAACTTTTCTCTCTGGCTGCTTTGAAGATCCTCTCTTAGGCTGCTATGTTTTTGCTGATATTTCAGGTGTAAGTTTTTTAAATGGTTTTCTTGAATCCATTAACTTTCCTGATTCTGAGAAATTATGTGTATATTCATTTAGGGATAATTTTAACCATTATCTCCTCAATATGGCCTCTCCTCTCATTTTGTGCTCAATGTTTTTGGAAGTTCAAGGAGATGTGTTTTGGAACAGTTCACTTTACCTTACACGTCTCCACCTGTCTGTCATACTTCCTGCCTCTCCCTCCTTGGTGCTCGCTTAGCAGTAATTTCTTTTAGGCATGTCTTTCAGGTGATTTTTTCATTTATGTCATATACACTGTGTAAGTCACTCACAGAGTTTTTTAGTGTTTTAATTGACGCATGTAATTGTGCATATTTTGGGGGCACATGCAATATTTGATACATGAATATAATGTGTAATTATCCAGTGAGGGCATTTAGGGTATCTATCAACTCGAACACTGATCATTTATTTGTGTTAAGAACATTTCAACTTTTCCCTTCTAGCTATTTTGAAAGACACAATGTATCCTTGTTCCCTATAGCCACCCATGGAGTCCTAAATTGCAGTCATGGACACGATTTGGCTCTGTTTCTAGTCCAGCTGTTCAGTTTTTATAGTCTCCTACTCCTTGATTATATTTTGCATTTCCTCTTTTATATATTTAACATATTTATCTTCTGTCTCCTATAATTGTTGTCTCATATCTGAATCAATCGAGTTAATACACTTGAGTGCCTTCTCTTTTAAAAGTATCTACTTAGTATTCTCCGTGGGCTCAACCTGACCTCTTCCAAGAGCAAGGATGAGGCTTCAGAAACTCGACTTTTCAGCACCTGTTGCCAAAGTGTGACTTCTGGTTAAATATGGCATTGGGCTCGGGCCCTTTAGAAAACAACGGAAGTGAGAATGAGTGCTCAGAAACATTCTTAGATTTCCCCAAAGAAAGGAAGTTTGAGGCCATTCGGAATTGAGGAGGACTCTGCCTGTGGCGCTCATAAGAACGGTCTCAGAGCAGGAAAGGCAGAAGACGGAAAACACACAAGACAGCCAGCTGGGAAAGCAGAGGGGAAAAGTAGTCATAAGCCTCTCCAGGAAGGAAAGAGTTTTGGGGTTTGCAGGGCTATACTTGGAGAAGGCTCAGTTCCAAGCTGGCTGCCTGGAGTGGGGTATTCAATGGGAGGTTAGGACACAAGAAACTCAGCACAAGGCCTTTGATGAGGAGATTTCAGAGGTAATTGGAGATTGGTAAGAAGCATATCTTAGCAGTGAAGCTTCAGTTTATTAACTTCTGAGCGGGAGACAAGGAAACCGTCTGGGCTGAAATTCAGGCACTGCCCACTCACAAAGCTCTGCGGGAAGTACCCTGCACCTCGGCCCAGGCGGCTCTGAACCACGGGAGCAGAACTGGCCTCCCAGGACACTGGCCACTGTGTCGTGACGAATCCTGGGCAACTCTGCAACTCTCATTTATGGGGGGTTCAATCTCCTGTTTGGTCTTCACCACCTGACCAGATCATGGACCGAGGTAGGCAGCTCTCTCCCCAGGACTGGACGTATTGGGGGAATCTGACCTCATTTGAAATTTGCCTTTATTTTATTTTGTTTTATTGTATTTTACTTTACCTTATTTATTTATTTTTGAGATGGAGTCTCCCTCTGCCGCCCAGGCCAGAATGCAGTAGCACTTGGCTCATTGCAATCTCTGTCTCCTGGGTTCAAGCGATTCTCCTGCCTCAGCCTCCCGAGTAGTTGGGACTACAGGCGATCGCCGCCACACCTGGCTAATTGTTTGTAATTTTTAGTAGAGACGGGGTTTCACTATGTTGGCCAGACTAGTCTCGAACTCCTGACTTCAGGATCCGCCCGCTTCGGCCTCTCGAAGTGCTGGGATTACAGGCGTGAGCAACGGTGCCAGCACTAGTTATTTATTTTTTGGTTGGGTAGATATCTCGTTTGTTAAATGCATCAAAAAATACTTTTTGAGCACTGTTATGGTCTGAACTATGACCTACCCAAATTCATATGTTGCAACCTTAACCCCCAGTACTTTAGAATGGGACTGCATTTGGAAATGGAGCCTTTAAAGGGGGGACTGAGTTAAAATGAGGTCCTTAGGGTGGGCCCAATCCAATATGACTGTTGTCCTTAGAAGGAGATGAGGTCACCGACATGCACAGAGGGACCTCCCTGTAAGGACCCTGGAGGACAGAGACATACATGGAGGGATGACCCTTGAGGACACAGGGAGACAAGAGCTGCCCGCACATCAAGGACAGAGGCCTCAGGAGGAGCCAACACTGCTGAGTCCTGATCTCCAGGACAGCAAGAGAATAAACTACGGACGAAGCCCCAGGCTTTTGTTTTCCTGGGGTTCATTCTCAAGTGGGAGTAAGGATGGAAATCACAAATTGAGAAGTCACACCAGCATCAGCAGGAACCTCTTATGGCCTCTCCTGAGGGTGACACCAAGCTTCCGTGGTGTTTGCAATCATCCCCTGCCAACTAAACTCCATGCCAAAACCCAATGAAGAAAGAATGGAGCCCCACACTTCCCAAATAATTTCTCTCTGGAGGGGTGCTCAGAATATAGGTCAGGGTTTTAAAAGAGATGCAATTGTTGGCAGAATTCTTGAGAGCAGGGAAGTGGTGGGATGCCAACCTGCCTGGAAGTATGTGCCCTCGACCACTCCAAGCACGCGGGCCGCAGGCTGAGGAAGTCACGGAGAGTCAGGGACTCCCCCACATTTTGTGAAAATTGGGTAAGAAGGCACTGAGATCTAATCTTATTTTTCAGGGTATCTGTCCTTGCATTCGCAAAAGGAAATTGAAGCCAGAATGAGCAGGGGCACCAGAATGTTCTGCTTATATATTCACGTTTGCTGCAGGCTCACTCTGTACAAGTACACTTAGCAGCGTGGAGCAGAAAGAGTTGATGAAACAGTTCTCACCTCCACCCCCTGGAAGATCTGGAGAGAACACGCTTAGCTACAGATGCTAATCTTCACCTATCTGTGTAATACAGAGAGCGGTGCCTCAGGGAGAGCAGAATTTCAGAAGAGGAGCTCCAAGTCCATTGACCACCTCCGAAGGGACAGGGCACTTGATGCTGAATGGTGAGATCCAGTTGATCCTCCCTGGCTGCATTTTCACACATTTGAAGCCGGAGCCTGCATTCACAGTCCCCTCTCATCCCCTTCTTGGTCTCCTCTCTTTGTCTCCTGAGAATCTGCTGAGGAATTATGACCTTTCCAGGGCTTAGCGTGTGCTTTACACTTTTTATTTTTAAAAGTATGACCGTGTCAAAGAATCTTTCTTTGGCCTGTATCCATGTCCTGTGTGGTTTTCAACAAGCACAGTTTCTCACTTATAGCTTGATCACCTTTGCTGTTGGGTGGAGTGACATGGCCTGTGTCTCGGTGGCTCTTCTTCCTCAGCGTGGACTTTCAGGAGGGTGCTTTGGTAGTAGGATGAGCCCCACCACTCCGAGCTCTGCCCCTGTCTTCATATAGCTTGCTCCTCTGGTCTGCGTCTCTCCTTTTCTTAGAACGACACCTGTTATTGGATTTAGGCCCACTCTAACCTGGGCTGATCTTTACCTTATTCACAACTGCAAAGAACCTATTTCCAAATAAGGTTGGATTCACAGATTCTGGTGATGGTATCTTTTTCGGGGTAAAGGAGACCATCCAATCCACCATGCCTGTAGAAAATACAGATGTTGGAAGGAATTCAGCATGACAGCCGCACCCTAGAGAGGGCATTTGTTGTCAGCACCCAGCATGGTGTAGGAAGAGGCTGAGAGAGTGGCTGCCCTCAGGCTGGTCGACTCAGATACAATCTGAGATGGACATGATGTTCACAGGGCCACGGAGCAGTGGTGACTTGCTCAACTCAACGGACAGAGCAACGGAAGGCCCCAGGGGAACTGGGTGCTGAGGGAAGCAGGTTCGCAGGCTGGGACCTTGGCAGGTCAGCCTTGCGGGTCTTTTGGACAGACAGTCCCCTGGTCTGTCTTCTCTTTGCCTTCCTTTGACTTCAGGGGGTCATTCCTCCCACCCATGGTTTCCAGGGCCCCATGTTGCTCCTTCTCTCTCTCCCTCCTCACAGGCCTGTGATGGCAGGGCCATGGCCCCAGCTGTGGAGGTCAGAGCTCACTTCACTGTCTCTAAAAGTGTGCTCCTGAAAGCATCTGAATCCATTAGCTAGGGCTGACATAACAAAGGGGGCTGTTAAAGGACAGACGCTTGCTTATCTTCCTCAGATCTGGATGCTGGAGGCCTGAGATCCAGGCATGGTTCCCTGGGAGGCTATGGGGAGAACCCGCTCTTCCTATGGCCTCTGTGCTTGCCTGTATCCTAATTTCTTCTCACAAAGACAGCAGTCCCATGGGATTAGAGCCCACCCTAAGAATCTCATCTACCCTAATTACCTCTTAAAAGGCTTATCTCCAAATACAGTCCCATTTTAGGTACATTTTAGCCATAGGACGTCAACATACGAATTGTAAAAGAGCACAATTCAAGCCAGGGCTGCACCCGTCCAGATGGGCCAGGACCTCGGCAAGCTCGCTCTTGTACTTTAGGTCCTTCTCCGCTTGTGCAATGGCCTCACCTGCCCACTCACTTGGCCTCTCTCCCTGCTCCCCCGCCCCCAGCCCTCTGCCTCCAACACTGCTGGAATGTGCCCTCGGGTCCCACACACCTCAAATGCAGGTGAGAGGCTTCTAAGCGTAACTGGTTCAACCTGTTTCCTCTCCAGCCTTTCCACCAGGGGACCAGGGGATGGAATCCCAGCCATTCCAGAACCAGTTCCAGAAGCCCGGAGTCCTCCTTTGCCCCAGACAGTGGTTGACCAAAGAGGCTCCAGGCCCTGCATCGCAGCCCTGCAGTGGGCACAGGCACATTGCTGGGGTGCAGGCAACTTTGGGGGCACAGGTGCAGAGGATGACCACACTCTCCCACCCACCAGCTCCCTCTGCTCCTTCCTTGTCTGGAGTCTTCTGGGCTTCAGTGGCTTTGAGGAAGAGCCAGGAAGTGTGTGAGGCAGGTTTACTGTAAGACAAAGGCAACTGCAGATTAAATATTCGTCACTGCTTTTCTCTGGCCGCCTTCCTCACCCTCCTAGTCCCTGCCTCACCTTTCTGCTCCACCCTCCCTGACTCCTCTCACATCTTAGGAAGACCAGCAAAACCACAATTTTGTGCGAGTTTCTGCCAACAGCCAAACCATCAATCTTGAATTTCTTAAGAAGGTTTTATGCTGACGAAGACAGATTCCTCTCTGAGAGAGCTGCTTATGCCAGCTGTTAACTAATACATTTTATGTAACTAAAAAATGCACATATATAAACATTTTCCAAAAGAATGAATATTTATAAAATACACAGAGATCCATAAAAAGAGAAGCTTAACTTGCAAAATTATTTCATTATTTTTTAACTAAAAATTTTGGAGGCTGAAATAATGTCATAAATTAACAACAAGGCAGTCCAAAATAGACTACTTGAAAATTAAACAACATTAGCAAAAATAGAAACAGAGCTCAAACTATCTGAAGAATGAATGTGCATGTGTTCATGAACGTGGGGAGGAAAAGGAAATTATGCATTTCTGCTGTCCAGGTAAATTGGTTAAGTATTTCTGGAGGCCTTTTTTAAACATTTATCACAATTCACAAATTTCAAATTTCATAATCTCCGATATAAGAATTACGTTTCCAGAAATTTAAACTATGGAAATACACCGAAATATGTGTTTGAGGCTATTTATTCTTGCATATTTTCAATAGCCTAAAATTGGAAGCTATTTATACACCCGCTAGCAGAAAGATTTCCAATAAGTAACAACACACTGATGAACAGAATAGTTAGTAGCTTTTACAAACAGTCGTTCATCCAGATTCTATGTATGTTAAAATATTTGTTAAGATTTTCATGATATGGTTAAGTGTTTAATTTCTGAGCAATAGAATAATGGGACCTAGGATATGCTTATTTATTTCCATAACATTTTATTATTTTAATTTCTACTGTAAGTATGTATCAGTTTATAATTTTAGAAAAAGAGAAGATAGGCCAGGCTCAGTGGCTCATCTTTGTAATCCCAGTACTTTGGAAGGTTGAGGCAGGTGGATCACCTGAGGTTAGGAGTTCAAGACTAGCCTGGCATCAAGGTGAAACCCCATCTCTACTAAAAATACAAAAAGTAGCCAGATGTAGGGGTGCATGCCTGTAGTCCCAGCTACTCGGGAGGCTGAGGCTGGAGAATCCCTTGAACCTGGGAGGCGGAGGTCACAGTGAGCCAAAATCGTTCCATTGCACTGCAGCCTGGGTGACAGAGTGAGACTTAGTCTCAAAGAAAAAAAAAAAAGAGAAGATAGAAAATAGGTCCTTGGTTAAATACATTATAATATGCCTAAAACAAATGAAGTAGCGGTGTCTGCAATTAAGTGGAAGCACAGCCGCTAGAATTTGTTAGAATATCTACATGTGTGGCAAAGCTACTATGACCCGCATAACTGTGTGTGCACATGTATGCATTAATAAAGGCGTGCAAAGCAAAACGACACCTGCTTCCTTGACCTAGTCCGTGGTCACAGCGGTCATTCCTCCTGAATAGAGCTGGTGTGAATGGCATCAGTGATGTATTGCTTTGGGCTGATCCAGCAACCACTTCCAATTGTACCTTGGCAGCAGTCCTCTGCTTCTCACAGGGCAATCGTCCTCAGCAGGAGATGATTTTGAATTGTCATATGACTGGGGAACTGGATAACTTAGTACCCTACTGCACAACAAATTACCCTGCCCGGAATACCAACATCACTCTCATCCCAGAAATACTGCTGTATACTGATGGAATCCCTGGCTTTCACCTGAGTACATGGTTGTCTTGAACAGAGACTTCCTAACAGCTAGGTGTAGCCATATGGCTAAGTGCTGGCCAATAGGGTGTGAGCAAAGAGATCAAGGCAACTCCCTGGCAGTGTCCTCATCGGTGGATGGCTCACAAGTCTTCCCCAGCATCCTTGCTCTTGGCTGGAATGCCATGTGGCCACACAATGCAGATGGGGGCAAGACCCTGTATCCACAGGGCAGGAGCAGCAAGTGGCACGGACAAGCTCCCAGAGCGGCGTCAGGGTGCTGAGGTGCCCACGCCTGTTTCCCAGCACCAAGCCACACCCACAGGGAGAGTCCTTCAATCACTGCTGTTCTGGCTTCCTTCCTTCCTTCCTTCCTTCCTTCTTGCTTCCTTCCTTCCTTCCTTCCTTCCTTTCTCTCTTTCTTTCTTCTTTCTTTCTTTCTTTCTTTCTTTCTTTCTCTCTCTCTTTCTTCTTTCTTTCTTTCTTTCTTTCTTTCTTTCTTTCTTTCTTT